>NW_016804402.1:254135-257774 GCF_001698545.2 Rhinopithecus bieti
GCCAGGTGTGGGATATATTCTCCTGGTGTGCCAGTTTGCTTAAAGTGCAGTATTGGGGTGGGAGTTACCCGATTTTCCAGGTGTTGTGTGTCTCAGTTCCCCTGACTAGGAAAAGGGATTCCCTTCCCCCTTGCGCTTCCCAGGTGAGGCGATGCCTCGCCCTGCTTCAGCTCTCGCTGGTCCGGCTGCAGCAGTTGACCAGCACCGATTGTCCGGCACTCCCCAGTGAGATGACCCCAGTACCTCAGTTGAAAATGCAGAAATCACCGGTCTTCTGTGTCGCTCGCGCTGGGAGTTGGAGACTGGACCTGTTCCTATTCGGCCATCTTGCTCCGCTCCCCCCAACCATACTTTTAAGAACACTTTATTTAATGTGAATAGCAATATTCTTATCACTGTTTTATACCCATCTCTAAAATTCTGTAACTATTTGTAATTATAGAATCACCAAATGTTTGATAGCTGAAAGAGATTTACTGATCATTTAATATAAATTTGCTCTTTTGCTTTTCCTACTAAAATAACTTTCTGTTCTTGTCAAACATATCTTTATGCCTAACTTTTGTGCCTGGTTCAATAAGCTTAACAATATGTTTGCCTTGACTGCTCAAAATAAATGCTGGATGTGGGGACACACAGAGAGAATTAGAATTCATAGGAAAATTGTATTTTAATTTACCATAATATAAATGATAAACGAATTAGAATATGTAACCAGAAAATGTACAGAGTTATTTGCATTTTTCTACTTGCCTTTTTCAAGGTAAAGTACCTAAGAATGACACTAACTGTAATTATTTTAGATTTTCACTCATTTATTCTGTTGCGATCAAGGGAGGTTCAACAATTGTGTTTCGAATTTCTTCAACTGAAACACTATATATGTTTCTCATATCTTCTTTCCTAAGAAGGTAGTGGTAAAAATTTTGAAGAAGGTATTACACATGCATAGATATAGAATTTTAAGAAAAGTTTTCACATATATCCTCCTCAACTAAAATTTCCAAAATAAATTCTTCAGGAGAGACTGCTACCTTTTTTGGGTCACATAAATATGGATGCTACTATGATAATATTTAAATATATAAAGCCAGTTTCCAGCTACAATTATTATTTTATTCCTTTTACTTCTCAAAACAAACATGCAGTCACTAATGGCTGTGTCCTGTTCCTCAAAACATGATGAGGGCAGAACACCTTTGAATAACTGATGAATGCGCTATCATCTTAGGAGAAAATATTTGTATCAAGAGTGTTGTCTTCTGATAGCTTCAGAGAATGTAATCTTAGCATGAGAAGCTAGGACTTTCTATTTGCAACTAATCAGTGGCATTTGCTGATAGTCAAATGAACAAAGTGAAGATGTAAACCCATCTGTGACATACAATGAACCTCGGGATCCAGATTAGATGTATTTTGGTCTAGAATCTGGAAATCTCTTAAAAGAGTTGCATTAGTTTCTGGCCTGTGCTTTAAGAATTTTATGCCAAATTTTTCTTAAAAACTTTATTTTCTGATTCTGATACTCATTTGTAACATTTTAATAAGATATGATCCCTTTGTTGGAAAATTAATACATTTAAATTATGCAATTCAATGGTTTTTAGTACACCCACAGAATTATTCAAACATCACCACAATCTAAATGTAAAGCAGTTTAATGACCCCAGAAAAAACCTCATACCCATTACCAGTCACTCTTTGATTATTCTCCCTGAATCTTCACAGTCTAGCTCTAGGAAACTACCAACTTATTTTCTGTTTATAAATTTGCCTATTTTGAAATTTGCATAAAACAAAAGCATACAATGACTGGTCTTTTGTGACTGACTTCTTTTTTTGTCATGATAATTTTGGTGTCATCCTTGGTGTAGCATACATTATTATTTCATTTCTTTTTATTGACTAATAATATTGAATTCTGGTATATATTGCATTTTATTTACCAATTCTTCTGTTGGCATAAACACTGGGGTTTTTTCCCCCTTTTTGGTTATTATGAATGATGCTGCTAGAAACATTTACACACAAGCTTTTCTGCAGATTTATATTTTCATTCCCTTTGGATATGTACTTAGAAGTGAAGTTGCTGGGCTGTGTAATAACCCAATGATTAACTTTTAGAGGAACTGAAAACATTTTCCAAAGATACTACACCATTTTACATATTTTACCACCAGTTGACGAGAGTTCCAGTTCCTCCCCAGGATTTGTTATTGTTTGTCTTTTTTATTGCAGCCATCAGAGCATTGCCATCTCTGGGTCCTCCCACCTCCATTATTTATTTTTGAGAAATCATGGGCTTCTAAGCCTTTCATAGTTTTAGCTGTTACATGTACATTGGGAGGGGATTATGGTATAAGAAAGGGACCCAACTTAATTGTTTTGCATATGGACATCCGGTTGACCTAACATCACTTGTTGAAAAGACTATATTTTCTCTATTTATTGTTTTGGCGGCCTCTCAAAATCATCTTATTTTAATTTTAAACTTTTACATTTTAAATTTTTGATTTTTTATGGTCATATAATGGTTGTACATATTTATGGGATGCATGTGTTGTTTTGATAAAAACATACAGTGTGTAATAACAAAATCAGGATGATTGAGATATTCTACCTTAAAAATGTATTATTTCTTTGTGTTGGGAACATTCCAAATCTGACCCCGTAGTCATTTTGAAATACACAGTAGATTATTGTAAGCTGTAGTCACCCTACCATCTATTAAACACTAAGTCCAATTTCTTTTATCAAACTGTGTTTGTGCTAATTAACCAACCCTTTATATACCCCATCCTCACTGCTCTTCTGAGCTTCTGGCAATCATCATTCTACTTGCTACCTCCATGAGATCAATTTTTTAGACCATCGTGTATGAGTGAGAACATGTGATATTTGTCTTTCTGTGACTGGGTTATTTCACTTAACATGATAGCCTCTAGTTCTACCCATGTAATTGTAAATTACAGAATTTCATTATTTTTTATGACTCAGTAATATTTTATTGTATAGATGTCATATTTTATTTACCCATTCATCTGTTGATGGACCCTTAAGTCATTTTCATATCTTGGCTATTGTTAATAGATTAAAAATATCATTTGATACCAATAGTCAAGGTGTTGGATACCATGATATACCCTCTATTATCTTCCTCTTCCTTCAACTCAAAGCCAAAAATAACATTCACTTTAAGAAAAGCAGTCAAAGGCCGGGCGCGGTGGCTCAAGCCTGTAATCTCAGCACTTTGGGAGGCCCAGATGGGCGGATCACGAGGTCAGGAGATCGAGACCATCCTGGCGAACACGGTGAAACTCCGTCTCTACTAAAATACAAAAAACTAGCTGGGCGAGGTGGCGGCGCCTGTAGTCCCAGCTACTCGGGAGGCTGAGGCAGGAGAATGGCGTAAACCCGAGAGGCGGAGCTTGCAGTGAGCTGAGATCCGGCCACTGCCCTCCAGCCCGGGCGACAGAGCGAGACTCCGCCAAAAAAAAAAAAAAAAAGAAAAGAAAGAAAAGCAGTCAAATGAGATCCCAGAAAACACAGTGTCTTTCATCTCTATATATTTCCTGTAATTAGAAATAGTATCTTTAGAAGAAATAAAATGAACAAATGAAAATAAATGACCCCTATGGC
>NW_016804402.1:258392-315908 GCF_001698545.2 Rhinopithecus bieti
ATTGCCTGTTAGAGATTTTGGCTGGATACAGAGTGTTTCCCCAGAGAAAAATATGGGATTTAGTAAGCTTTCGACAATGGCCTTCAGCTAAAACATGAAAGACCCAAGAGAAAGTACCATATTTTAAAAAAAGCTTTCTGTTCTTCATACTGCAATTTTCTAAGAAGAACGTTTTAAATCCCAATAGGAAACAAACAAGCAAATTAAACTAAACACTGCCTGTATGTCATTCTATGATTTGGCAGCCAAAGTGGTAAAAATTGTGGTAAGTCTTCCTTTCTTTTCTTGTTATTATATCAGAGAGAAAGTCCATTTTATCCTAAAGAGAACTGAATCTTAGAAATATAGTTGCCATCTTAGCTGAAATGGCCTGATCTCTAAAAGCCTGCCATTTATCACCTAAGGAATGTTTGAAGATTTACAGTAAAATATGCTTTTAAAGTATGAAAGATGTGCAATATTGATTGTGGTGGGAACAGCAAAAAGTTTGCATTTTAAGCAACTTTGTCTGCCTTGAACATCAGCAGATGCCATCGATGAATTCCAAATAGAAACATTGAGATTTATCCTCTTCTATGCCCTTCTCTCAACTAACATTACCCATTCACTCAGGAGTACTTATGTTCCTGGAACAATAACAACAAAAAGAAAGAGCTCTTGAAATGCAATGAGGAAGGATATTTCTGTTCAGGGAAAAAGAAATCCTTCACATAACTATTTTTTATGAAGTATATTCTTAAAGACTTTATAATGTCTGCTTTATACTACCAGGGAATATTTTGATGCAAAAAATCCACTGAGGTTTAAATAAAACAATTTTTAAAGTAACTCCCAGTATCCAAATATTGATCTTGATGACAATATCATTTGTTATTTGCAACAAAATTAAAATAATGTAGTTTCTCATGATAATTATAAAAAGTTTGATACAAATACTAAATTTAGTGCCAATTCTAATATAGTATATCCAAGAAGGCATATGGCACAACATTTTTGAAATTTAAGTAAGCTTAACAAATGCACAATACAAACAGTCTTAAAGCACAAATTCATGAAAATTCACAACTATGAATACTTAGGTAAGATAATGTAACAACCCAAGATGGAAACCTCTTAGACATTATAATTACCAAAATATAAATTCAGAATTATGTATTAGTATGTCATGTTCTGTCTGAAATATCGGTTTAAAAACAAAACTCTAGCAGCAGCTATAATTATAATTCTTCACAGAAACAGTAACATTTTAAATAGTTTTAAAATACATGGCCTGAAATAAATAATTTATGCAGAATATTTTGTGGTAGTGTCAATAAAGGAAAATAAAATTGAAGAAATTCCAAATAGAACAATGGTTAAATAAATATCATATGACAGAATATTATATCACTATTAGAAATTTGAAAATTTCTTCACAACTAAATGAAGAGCATTCAATTAGTTGTCAAATTGCTAATGCCAGAAAATGTGAAAAAAAATCACACTGTAGAATTAAACATAGTATTAGTCGGAGTACTTGAAAATATATGGAGATAAATAGGTTAACAAAAAAACTTTAAAAATTACCATGCAACTACACTGGGTTGTAAAATCATAGGTAGTTTTCATGTTCTTTGCTGTATGTTCTCCCTTTTAATATGCATGTACTTCTTTACAGACAGAAAAAAAGTGTTGTTATCACTGGCTTTCTGATGCCAGAACAGTAAAAAGAAATGCCAACATCTAGTAAAGCAGCTGGATTATCAGAGGAGGATAAATATTTTGTAGTTTTTCCCATTAAAGGTTAAATAACAGTTACCATTCCGAACAGATGATGATGACTTCTGTCAGGAATGAAGTGGAAAATACAGTTTAAAGAGAGAAAGATACTAGATACTGGCGAGTTCACTAGACAATTCTAAGAAAACAAAAATGTAGGTAATTCATTTGCTATATTAAAGATCTGTATACATATACACACATATATTTAAATGCTTATGTACATTTACAGAAATATAAACATATATGTATGCATTATATATGCAAGAATCTATATATAGATATATATATATACCTTGATATGTGTGTGTGTGTGTGTATGTGTGTGTGTATTAATTTCAGTATAGAACATCCCATATTAGACTATCTATCTCAGAAATTTAGACTAAACCTGAGATTTTAGTAGAATAAAGTATTCATTCTAAATGGTACAAGTGGCTTTGTTCTGGAAAGATTATTATATTAGCAACAATTTGCAAAACTAGATGAAGATGGGGAGAACCCCGCCCTGGGCTCACTTTCAGGAAATGTGGAAGCCATCTCATTCCACACTAAGAAATATGTCTAAAGTCCCCACTCTTGGACCTTCTCAAGCTTCTCCCTTACTTTTTCTGCTGGTCTGTCTCAGAATTCTTGAATTTTGTGTCTCAGTTTAAGGATAAATGATTTCAAGTTCATTCCTCAGATGTTATTTTTATTTCAATGCATCTATTCTCTTTCTTTAGATTCAGATGGAAGCATTCTCCTACTTTTTTCTGAGATTTATCCCTGACCTGTTGACATGATTCAATACGGTTCTCCTTTCAGAATATTGCTCCATAGCCTATTTACAACCAATCTCCTTTCAGGGAGTCACCAATCTCCTCCTCCACATTTGTCCTTTCTCCCCAGAGATAGTCTTAAGACTGACTTCAACGAAGAAAATGCTTTATGTTATGAATTCTTCTAAGTACAGCTCCATATCATTATTCATGCATTTAACAATTAATTATTGAAAACCTAGTATCTGCCAGACGTTATTCTAGGTCCTAGAAATAAAGCATTGGTCAAAAGAGAGGAAATTCCTGCTCTACTGCAGCTTGTATACTGAGGGTGGTGGAGGACAGGGAAGGATAGAAAAACATGCATTTTTAATATGTCAAGTTGTAGTAAGTATTAAAAGAAAGCACAGTGAAGGATAATTAGTGTTAAAAGGACCAGGTTATTTTAAATCAGGTGAGCAAGTAGAGTCCATTCATTAAGATGACGTTTATCAGAAAGAACCAATAGAGTGCATGTGAATAACTGGGGGAATTAACAGAATTCTAAATGGAAAAGGCTGAGACAAGGGAAAGGCCTGTATTTTGTTCAAGAAACAGCCAGGATTCCCATGTGGCTACAGCAGTATTAGCTGTAGGGGATCTTCAGGGGAGTGCAGGATATGAGTTCAGAAACTTCCAGATGATGTTGAGGCTGTAGCCCATGATAAAAACTTCATATTTCATGTGGAGTAAGATTGGAAATGACTGGAGGGCTTAGAGCAGTGGAGTAATGTGATAACTCTTCTCTTTCTGCCAAATTTCTTGAATTCATAATCCGCTTCATCATCTCCCATTTACTCCTCTAGTCTTTTTCACTGCATGCTGGCTTCTGCCCTCACTATTCATCTAACGATAAACTAAAAATTTACCAATGATTTTTTAAATTGCCACATTGCCCAGCATTTTACACAATTTGCCATCCACTTCTACACACACACACACACACACACACACACACACACACACACATTCTCTCTCCTTGGCTTTTCTGTTTTTTCTGTCCTTCTGGTCTTTATAGTTTCTCTGTGCTAGGACCTCTGTCTAATTACTAAACAGCTCCACATGTACCTCCTACAAACTCCTCTATCTCATATTTTGCAAGTCAACCCTGTTTCTTCACTACAACGCCTTTCCTTTTGTGGTCCTCAATTATTGTTACTAGCAGTAATCTCTTTTGTACTAAAAGAATCCTAATGCCATATTCAACTTGTTCTTTTCTTGATTATTACACTCTAGTGCTTCTTATTTCAATGGGTTCGATGGTTCCACTGTTTTTTAAATCTGTCTTTGATACCTCTCTTTTCCATTTCCAATATATCTTCTTGTACTTTTGGAGGAAATTATTCTTTATACTCCTATATCCAGAAGTTTCCTTCCACCTTCCTCCAGGAGGCAAAAAATTACAATCACACATCCTTCTCTCTAAAATAAAAGTCTAATTACCTATGTCTCTGATCTAAAACTCAGTTGGTTCTCCAGTTCCCAAAGAATAAAGACTGATCCCCTTAACATGGAGAGCATAGTCTTCAGTGAGGGCTAGCCTCATTTTCCGAAGTTTACACACTCCAACCTGGGCTGAATTCTGGTTGTGAGGCACTACTCGGCCTTTACCTCTGTCTTCCCTCTGGATGAGGCTTCCTCATCTCCCCCATCTTTCTCTAACGCATTGCTGTTATCTAGTATACTTTACTTGGGATGTCATTTGTGTGTTGATCTTTCTTTGTTTTTTTTTTTTTTTTTTTTTTCAGTTAGAATTTATTACTGCTTTTTTTTGACTCAAGGTTATTTATTTATAAAATCATCCTTTCAACTTACATTGTATTCCCAACATCAGATTTATACATGACAGTCTCTGTCAATTTATTATAAGCATATTGAGCATCAGAACTCTCTGATTTAGGTAAGACTAGTGTCTTGGACATGAGAATGAGTCCAGAACAGATTTCTACATTGAACTGATTTGGGTATACATCTCTAGCAATTCAGTTATATAGGTTCTTTTTTAACCAATAGGCATGACAAAAATGAAAAAAAGGTACTAAATGTAAGTTGGCTACTGTAATAAATATTATAATTTACTAATAATTCTAATTTTCTTCTTCCAAGCACATGATAGGATTGAAACTTAGCCAATCTCTTGATGACAGACAAGGCTATGTGACGTGAATAGTCAGATACATGAATAGAAATGATACATGTCATTTCCAGGGAGCAAACACTTAAAAGTTGATCTTTAATGTTTTATCTTCTCTTCTTTCTCTCTTGATGACCTGTAATATTCCAGCTGGTAGATCTTCCATCAGCCTGTGTCCTATGATGGAGTAAGAAATAAACATTTTGTTTTAAGCAACTGAAACATTGGTGTTTTAACATAGAATAACTAAGCATATAAAGAGCAATGCAGCTATTTATTATACTCTTGCAATGCAGCTATTTATTATACTTCTTTCAACAGATACAATCATTCTCTGTGTACCACTTCTGGTAACCATGATACTTTATATAAGTTATCTCATTTAGTCCTAAAAGGAGGATGTGCCATTTTTTCCACATATTAGCAATAAAAATAAAGAGATACAAAAAAGTGAGACAGTTTACTGAAATACAGCTGTTAAGTTGGAAAGTCAAAGCTTGCCTGAATTACATTGAACTTAACCACCTTGGAGCATTGAATCCTAAATTTTTATTTTATTAATTCATTCTACACTTAGAATGCACTATAACATAGTACTTAATGGGCCTGGAGTTAGACTCTCTGTATAGAAATCTCAGCTTGCCTCATGTGAAATGTGTGACATTAGGTGAATGACATCTTCTCTCTGGGTTTTTACTGTATCATCTGTAATATGAGGTACAAATAGAAATTACTTCATAGGGTTATTGTGAAGATGAAAGTGTTTAGTATGATACCTGATATTAATAAGCACTCAATACAATCTTCTATTATCTTATCACTTACTATATTCCAGATACTGTGATAAAAATGTCATTACATTAAGCAAGTCATTGTCCTAGTTCTCTAGGAGAGGGAGACAAGTAAGCTAATAATTGCAAATTAACATGACCCTGTATGAGGGATGCACAAGGTCTTGCAGAATGATCAGGAAGAGACATTCTCATCTCAACCACATGCAGCTTACAGCCTCTCATGCTTGGTCCATTGAGCCAGTGCTGAGCTATTTCCTTTGATGCTGACGGGTAGCCTCAGAGCAGGAGCTGAATGGAGGAGGTGACGGGACAAAATGCCCCCAGTATCACGTAGAAGATTGAGCCAAACTAGCCTGGCCAGGGAGTGCCACGAGGTTATAAATCAGCTCAGCACATGACATTTCTCATAAGAATGTGGAGAATAAAGTAGAAAATCTTCACAAACAAACCAAGGAAGCACTTAGATTACATCAAACACAATCACCAAGGCATACACCTAGGACTTCTTAATGTCGTCATATTGGTATTGCTCCTGTAGCCTAACTTATTTGATGTTGGAACAGGAGGAAATTTCAGAAGCTATCTAAAGAAAGTTCAATATTTCACAGACTCAGGTGAGTGACTTGACCTCTTTGAGGGCAGAATCCAAGCCAGATATTAGCTTTCCTGATTCTCCGCTGTGTGTTCATTTTTCACCTTTGTATACCACACATTGTAAAAATATAAACCATAAATACTCACAAAATAGTTTATAAAGTATCTCTGTAATTACTTTAGCAGTGGGAGATCTGCAAGACAGCTTGTGAAGCAGGCAGGTAAGAACGGGATACAATACCATCTCTAGATAGCACTATTTTGTCTACAGGCAGCCTGAGATTTCCTCAGCAGTGAGCAGAGAAAGGTGAGAGTGCAGGTTACAAAGAATATCTTTGGGACATAAACTATTGTGAAAATATATTATTTGCTCCATGATGATAAATGTAAAAAGATAAGTAAGTGTAAAGAACTCCTCATTGAACAAATGTTTACCAAGCATCTACTCTGTGCACTCAGTCAGGTGCTGCAAAGTGAAGATCAAAAGATTAGATTTGAACTCTCATGGAGCTCAGATTCTACTGGGGAAAAAAGACATCTCAAGTAAATAAATGAAACAGGCCTGATAATGTGTTACAGTGTTGGAAGTGAGATAAAGATGAGACAGGGTATTGTGTAAAAAAGTGACTTGGGCCTATTTAGACTCAGTGAATCTGGCCTACGAAGTTAATATTTGAGCAGAGACCTGAAGAACTAGGAGGTTGCAAACATGTGAAGACGTAAGGGAAGAGTCTTCCAGGAACAGGTTTAGGAATAATGTGAATACCATAAGAAGAGGACAAACTAAAACTATCTGAAGCACTGAAAAAAAAGCCAGCCTGGCAAATACATAGTGGGCTTTGGAGAGAGTTGAAAGAGGTAAATTCAGTATGGTAGACAAGGTTGTGACCCCATAGGAATTTATTCTTAGGGTTACAGGCCTAGGATAAGAGTGTTAAATTTATTATAGGTGAATGTAAAGGCAAGGAAGGGTTTTAAGAAGCGGTTGATATTATTTGACTACAGTATTTTCTTTTTAACCAACTTCACTGACATGTAACTTACATACCATATAGTTCCCCCATTGAAGGCATATACTTTAATGGTTTATAGCATATTCACCAACTTATGAAACTATTATTTTAATCTAATTGTAGAACATTTTCACACACACACGCACACACGCACACACACACACAAATTTGCCTTAGGAAGTCATTGATCTATGTTCTATCTCTGTAGATCTGTCTATTCTGGAAATTTCATGTAAATCGTTTATACAATATGTATTTTTGGTAACTGATTTCTTTCACTTAGCATAATGTTTTCAAGTTTAGTACATATTGAACCACATATCAGTATTTCATTCCTGTTTATTGCTGAATAATATTTCTTTGTATATATATAGATATACCAAATGTTATTTATTCTTCAGTAATCAGCATTTGAGTCATTTCTACTTTTTGACTACTATGAATAATGCTACCATGAACATTCATGTACAAGTTTTTCTATGGATATATATTTTCAATTATCTTGGTAACTATTTAAAAGTGGAAATGTTGAATCCTATAGTAGCTCCATACTTTTTACTTTCTGTGGAAATTGGTTGGAGCAGCTGGGGCTACAGGGTGCACTTCCAAGATATCTCATTCATTTATCCGGTGTTGAATACTTCCTGACCCCTCCCTCCTTGTGGCTAGTTTCATCCTCCAGAATCTCTCCACTTGATTATCTCACAGCATGGTAGTTGCTGGAAGTATATTTCCTACATGGCTCATGGCTTTAAAAGGTGGGAAACTGATACAGTGTTACATTTATTTTATCTTATTGGTCAAGGCAGTCAAACCCATAAAATGAACATCAAACCTGAACCCTAATGTAAACCATCAACTTTGCGTGATAATGATGTGTCAATGTAGGTTCATCAGTTATAACAAACGTACTACTGAGTTGGGGATGCTTATAACTAAGGAGGCTATGCATGTGTTGTGGTAAGGAGAAATGAGAAATCTTTGTACCTTCCTTACAATGTTGCTGTGAGCCTAACACTTCCCCACAAAATAAATTCTTAAAAAAAAAAAAAAAAAAAAACAGGGTAAATACAATGGTGACTTAGACGAGTGCTTTTGTGAAAATTAAAAGAAGTAGAGTGACCCAGAATGTTTTAAAGATAGGACTTACATGTGTAATGAACTGTAAGAATAGGAGGAACAGTTAAGAGTAGGAGGTACAGGTAAGAGAAGGATAAAAGATGAACCCCTAGCCATAATACTTGAGCAACTGTGGTAATTGATAGAGTTTTTTAATGTATCAGGGCACTATCAGGAGGTCACATTTTAGTTAGTTTAGATTTTTTGGTGTATATGTTTAGTTAATGTGGCAGCAATCAAATTTAATGTTTTACATATTCAGTATAATGTGCCATTTGTATATTCAAGGGGAATCTCCCTCAGTCATTTGAACACCCGTGCCTGAGTTTCAGGAGGAAAATAATGATAGGGATAGAAGTTTGGTAGTTGTGCCAGTCTTGTCCTGTTTATCCTGAGGTACACTTGTCAACCTTCCCTGTTCTATTCTGCCTCACAAGTGGGCTAAGTACTGTTGGCCAAGTCTCAGATTGGGTTTGGCCAATGGGAGGCACTAGTGAGAAACTGAAAGGTGAACGAATGGAGAAGCAAGGATATTTCCCTCAGTTACCCTCTGCCTTGTGTGTCATCAGTGGCTGAATATCCTCTGTGGCTCCCACCCCATAGCCTGGCTGTAATTCTAGCTTACATCTGTTGAGCCCCTGCATCTAATATTTGATAATTCTGTCTCTATTCCTTGAACCTCTGGTCTAAGAGTATAGCTGTTTGTAACATAATGGCTACCACATTGTCTCTTTTTATCTTCTGAGCCCTTTAATCCCCTATGTATAAGTAGATTCTATTAAAGTTATTTTTGAATCTTCACAACGGTTTCTTTTTTCTAGATTAGACCCTGAATAATAGTAGTTATCAACATATAGATATTAGTACTTATATATAACATATATAGTGCATACAGATATAGTACTTAAAGCCGTGAGAAAGAATAAGATTCATAATACTTGTGCTGTTCACCAGAAAAAGCTCAAAATAAGGCAAAGATTTGTATTCCTTGTTCAATGATGCATCTCAAGGGCAAATAACACTACCTGAAATACAGGAAGACTCAATAAATGTTTGTTGAGTAAACAAATCTATTAATTAGTTAATTAATGAAAATAAACATTAATATTTATTTATTTTAAATTCTTGTTTAATTATAATAATCTTCCATTGTGAAAGTAAAGATTGTTTAAAGTATATTAAACTTTGAAAATATGTTAAATTTATTGTTTTTCTTCTGTGTTCCACTCAATATCACTGTGTTTCTTATTAATCTCAAGAAATTAGATTTGATGAAGGATGATTAAGATTGTTGCAAAAGAATGCAAAACAAAGAAGAAATAGTGTTCAGCAATTGACATTCATTTTTTATTCTTTCTTTTATATATATTTTTTTCAAAAATGTTTTATTATACTTTAAGTTCTGGGGTACATGTGCAGAATGTGCAGTTTTGTTACATAGGTATACACGTGTCATGGTAGTTTGCTGCACCCATCAGCCCGTCATCTGCATTAGGTGTTTCTCCTAGTGCTATCCCTCCCCTAGCCCTGTATCCTCTGAAAGGCCCCGGTGTGTGATGTTTCCCTCTCTGTGTCCATGTGTTCTCCTTGTTCAACTCCCACTTATGAGTGAGAACATATAGTGTTTTAGTTTTCTTTTTCTTGTGACAGTTTACTGAGAATGATGGTTTCCAGTTTCATCCATGTCCCTGAAAAGGACATGACCTCATCTCTTTTTCATAGCTGCATAGTATTCCATGGGGTAAATGTGCCACATTTTCTTTATCCAGTCTACCATTGATGGATGTTTAGGTTGTTTCCAAGTCTTTGATACTGTGAATACTGCCACAATAAACATACATGTGCATGTGTTTTTATAGTAGAATGATTTATAATCCTTTGGGTATATACCCAGTAGTGGGATTGCTGAGTAAAATAGTATTTTTAGTTCTAGATTCCTGTGGAATCACCACACTGTCTTCCACAATGGTTGAACTAATTTACACTCCCACCAACAGTGTAAAAGCCTTCCTATTTCTCCACATCCTCTCCAGCATTTGTTGTTTCCTGACTTTTTAATGATCACCATTCCAACTGGCATGAGATAGTATCTCATTGTGGTTTTGATTTGCATTTCTCTAATGATCAGTGATGATGAACATTTTTTCAGAAGTTTGTTGACTGCATAAATGTCTTCTTTTGAGAAGTGTCTGTTTATATCCTTTGCCCACTTTTTGATGGGGTTGTTTGTTTCTTGTAAATTTGTTTAAATTGTTTGTAGACTCTGGATATTAACCCTTTGTCAGATGAATAGATTGCAAAAATGTTCTCCCATTCTGTAGGTTGTCTGTTCACTCTGATGATAGTTTCTTTTGCTGTGCAGAAGTTCTTTACTTAATTAGATCCCATTTGTCAATTTTGGCTTTTGTTGCCATTGCTTTCAGTGTTTTAGACCTGAAGTCTTCTCCCATGCCTATGTCCTGAATGGTATTGCCCAGTTTTTCTTCTAGGATTTTTATGGCTTTAGGTCTTACATTTAAGTCTTTCATCCATCTTGAGTTGGTTTTTGTATAAAGTGTACGGAAGGGGTCCAGTTTCAGTTTTCTGCATTTGGCTAGTCAGTTTTCCAAACATCATTTATTAAATAGGGAATCTTTTCCCCATTACTTGTTTGTGTCAGGTCTGTTTCAAAGATCAGATGGTTGTAGATGTGTGGTGTGATTTCTGAGGCCTCAGTTCTGTTCCATTGGTTTATATATCTATTTTGGTACTAGTACCATGCTGTTTTGTTTACTGTAGCCTTGTAGTGTAGTTTGAACTCAGGTAGCGTGATGCCTACAGCTTTGGTCTTTTTGCTTAGGATTGTCTTGGCTATTGAGGCTCTTTTTTGGTTCCATTTGAAGTTTAAAGTAGTCTTTTTCCAATTCTGTGAAGAAAGTCAGTGGTAGCTTCATGGGGATAGCATTGAATCTATAAATTACTTTGGGCTGTATGGCCATTGCATGATATTGATTCTTCCTCTCCATAAGCACAGAATCTTTTTTCCATTTGTTTGTGTCCTCTCTTATTTCCTCGAGCAGTGGTTTGTAGTTCTCCTTGAAGAGGTCCTTCACATCCCTTGTAAGTTGTATTCCTAGGTATTTTATTCTCTTAGTAGCAATTGTGAATGGGAGTTCACTTATGATTTGGTTCTGTTTTTCTGTTATTGGTGTATAGGAATGCTTGTGATTTTTGCACATTGATTTTGTATCCTGAGACTTTGCTGAAGTTGCTTATCAACTTAAGGAGATTTTGGGCTGAGACGATGGGGTTTTCTAAATATACAATCATGTAATCTGCAAACAGAGACAATTTGCCTTCCTCTCCTCCTCTTTCTCTTGCCTGATTGCCCTGGCCAGAATTTCCAATACTATGTTGAATAGGAGTGGTGAGAGAGGGCATCCCTGTCTTATGCCAGTTTTCAAAGGGAATGCTTCCAGTTTTTGCCTGTACAGTGTAATATTGGCTGTGGGTTTGTCGTAAACAGCTCTTATTATTTTGAGATATGTTCCACTGATAGCTAGTTTACTGAGAGTTTTTCGCATGAAGGGCTGTTGAATTTTGTCAAAGACCTTTTCTACATCTATTGAGATAATCATATGGTTTTTGTCATTGGTTCTGTTTATGTGATGGATTACATTTTTTTGATTTGCATGGGTTGTACCAGCCTTGCATCACAGGTATGAAGCGAGCTTAATCATGGTGGATAAGCTTTTTGATGTGCTGCTGGATTCAGTTTGCCAGTATTTTTTTGAGGATTTTTGCACTCATGTTCATTAGGGATATTGGCCCGTAATTTTTCTTTTTTTGTAGTGTCTCTGCCAGGTTTTGGTGTCAAGATGATGCTGGCCTCATAAAAGGAGTTTGGAAGGATTTCCTCTTTTTTTATTGCTTGGAATTGTTTAAGAAGGAATAGTACCAGCCCCTCTTTGTACCTCTGGCAGAATTCAGCTGTAAATTCGTCTGGTCCTAGACTTTTTTTTTTTTTTTTTTTCGGTTGCTAGGCTATTCATTAATGCCTCAATTTCAGAACTTGTTATTGGTCTATTCATGGATTCAACTTCTTCCTGGTTTAGGCTTGGGAGGGTGTACGTGTCCAGGAATTTATGCATTTCTTCCAGGCTTTCTAGTTTATTTGCAAAATGTTTATAGTATTCTCTGATGGTAGTTTGTATTTCTGTGGGATCAGTGGTGATATCCCCTTTATCATTTTTTATTACATCTATTTTATTCTCTTTTTTCTTGTTTATTAGGCTGGCTAGTGGTCTATTTATTTTGTTTATCTTTTCAAAAAACTAGCTCCAGTATACATTGATTTTTTGATGAGTTTTTGTGTCTCTACTCCTTCAGTTTTGCCCTGATCTTAGTTTTTTCTTGTCTTTTGCTAGATTTTGAATTTGTTTACTGTTGCTTCCCAAGTTCTTTCAATTTTGATGTTAAGGTGTCAATTGTAGATTTTTCCTACTTTCTCTTGTGGCCACTTAGTGCTATAAATTTCCCTTTACACACTGCTTTAAATGTGTCCCAGACATTCTTGTACGTTGTGTCTTCATTGTCATTGGTTTCAAAGAACATCTTCATTTCTGCCTTCATTTCATTATTTACCCAGTAGTCATTCAGGAGCAGGTTGTTCAGCTTCCACGTAGTTGTGTGGTTTTGAGTGAGTTTCTTAATCCTGAGTTCTAATTTGATTGCACTGTGGTCTGAGAGACTGTTATGACTTCCGTTCTTTTGCATTTGCTGAGGAGTGTTTTACTTCCAACTATGTTGTCAATTTTAGAATAAGTGCAATGAGGTGCTGAGAAGAATGTACATTCTGTTGATTTGGGGGAGAGAATTCTGTAGATGTCTATTAGGTCCTCTTGGTCTAGAGCTGAATTCAAGACCTAAACATCCTTGTTAATTTTCTGTCTCATTGATCTGTCTAATACTGAAAGTGGGGTATTAAAGTCTTCTACTATTATTGTGTAAGAGTCTATGTCTCTTTTAGGTCTCTAAGAACTTGCTTTATGAATCTGGATGGTCCTGTATTGGGTGCATATATATTTAGGATAGTTAGCTCTCCTTGCTGTATCGACCCTTTGACCATTATGTAATGCCTTTCTTTGTCTATTTTGATCTCAGAGATTAGGATTGCAACTCTTGCTTTTTTTTTTTTTTTTTTTGCTTTCCATTTGCTTGGTAAATATTCCTGCTTCCTTTTTTTGAGCCTATGTGTGCCTTTGCACGTGAGATGGATCTTGTGAATACAGCATAGTGATGGGTCTTGGCTCTTTATCGAATTTGACAGCCTGTGTCTTTTAATTGGGGGCATTTACCCAATTTATATTTAAGGTTAATATTGGTACGTGTGAATTTGATCCTGTCATTATGATGTTAGCTGATTGTTTTGCCTGTTAGTTGATGCAGTTTCTTCATAGTGTCAATGTTCTTTACAATTTGGTATGTTTTTGCAAGTAAAAGTATTTCTGAAAATCTGCATGCCAATGTACCTTGAATTTAAAATCAATTTTAGTAAAAGGGATGTTTGAATTAAAAGTGAATTCATTTAGAGTACATGTATTCATTTGCACCAATCTTCTGAGAGCTTATTAATGTTGAAAGGATATGAATTGTATGTATGTGGAGTTTGCTTTCTATATTCTTAATCAAATAGAACAGGAGAAAGTAACAAATATTTTGTATGTGTATGCATATATATATGTATACACACACACACACATACATATATGTATTCTAAGAAAACAAAATATTCATAGATAATTTCAAGTCTCTTACCTGTGAATATGGCTTCACTACCAGAAAAGACTTAATTTTAATTATCACCATTTTATATAAGACAAAAAAGAATTATGAAATATATTTTATTTAATCAGAGAGGGAACTTTATGAAAACAGTGAGCTACTATTGAAAGTGGGAAAAGTTAATATTTTAAAATAAATAAACCTTTTCAAATTTGTAATAATAGAACTTTTTAAAGGTCTTTACCAGATCTTACAGTTTATATTTTAAATACAATTTTTAGTATTTCTCAAGTAACACATGTTCATAGTAGAAAATGTTTAAAATATTGAAAATATATATTTTTCCCCAAAAGAGTTTGAGATTCAGAAAATTTGTGAGAATAATCCGTAAAATAATTGGTCTTGGATTAATTCCAAATGGTAAAACACAGAACAGATTGACTCTTTATTCGTTATGAAAAACATGAAACATTTTTTAGGCCAAATCTATAGATGGTAGAGAACGTATGTACATATCATATGGTATGCTTAGATTTTTGCAGAGTGATATTTTATTATTTTATGTCTGAACATTAAAAAAAGAAACCTGGGAAACAAACTGTTTCTTTTATTTTTCAAAAACTTCTGCAAAGTCTGTCTCTTTGATTCCTCATTCACACATTGTCGGGATAGTTGACCCCTGAGTTTGGTGGATTAATGGCACTGCATCAAGTGGATATCAAACCAATGTGGCACTTCTAAAGCTGCAGCACCAAACTGCAAATTGGAAATACACCCTTGGTTATACTGTCAACAAAAGAGACCCTTGATGTGTGACTCCACTCATCATTCCTCTTAAGCCATTATCAGACAGCTGAGATCAGACAACAATGAAAGAACATGTGCTTGATTGTTAGCATGTCAGACGTACATTATTAAAAACAGTAGGGACAAGGGGAGAGATGAGAGGAAAGGCATTGGCTTCTTTGTTCCGTGTGTGAGGGTTTATTTGGAAAAAAAAAGAATTCTAAGAAGCACTGCCATGTAACTCCCTATGATGAAGGCCTAGCTTTGCCTCTGTTCATTTGATAATCAAGTTTATGTTCTTTCTTTTTGTTTCTTTCATAATGAAAATGATTAGGAACTTGTTTTAACTGCTTACTCATTCTTACCCATTTCAGCTGAAAACTCATTTTCATCTGGCTAAATTTCTGATTGTTTTTCAAAGATCTGTACCCAAATTACCTGGTCTGATTCAGCAAGACTGTTTTTAATTCACCGCCTTCTAAGGGGAGGTATATGAAGAGTTAGGAATGATCTCTTTCATTCAGACTTTACAAATAAAAGTAAAAATCATTAATGATCAAGTTCATTGCACATAATATTATACACGCTTTAACTAAAGTAATGGTTCAAGTTCAAAGGAAATAATGAGAATCTATTAATAGCTTTTAGGTACACTTGAGAAATTGCCCATAGATAATTTTTCAACCTGAATATATTTAAAAGGTACCACAATAGTATCAAAGGCAAACAGAGTAGGTGACCACAAAATGTAATGTCTAAGATAAACTTAAAATGTAACTGAATTTATAATAACTTTTCTCATGGACTGTCTGTAAATATGGGGAGAAATCAGAATTATATACAGAAATTTACAAATTCCCTTTTACTTTACTTCTCCAAATTGATTGTGTTGGGTAATACTTTTCTTAAGTATTCTTAATGCTTCTTTTTGAAGTAAAATTTTTAATGTTCTTTACAAAAAGAATGTATATTTTTTCAATAATGTACCTAATGTTTTTAAAATGTATACAACTACTTGTCTTATTTCCTATGAAACAGACACATCTATAATTTCAGTTTCTTTTTGAAGTAATTACATTACTCAACATTTGTAAAACAATTAAAACATGGTTTGGGAAAAACAATGACGTTTATTACCTTTAATTTATTTCTTTTGCTCCACTTGCCCAAAACCTGAATAGTTGAGGTTTGAATATGGCAATCGCAGTATTAAAGTATATTATATTTCTTAAAACTTGACTGAAATTCAATTTAGAGTTATAAAATTTAAAAATAAACGTTCTGTCACAGAGTCACAAAGTAACGCAAAATAAAAATTAAACTAATGATTTCACTTAATTTAAAAGAGAAATAGAATTTATATAAAACATTTTTAGCCAATTACAAAAGTAATTAACTACTGAAAACACTTTAATTATTTTATTAGCCACAGTCCAAAGCATTTATTTGAAAAGCTTTTGAAATTACTCTTGTACAAGGATGACTGAAGTCAGAGTATGTTGAATAAAAATTTTTATAAGTCCTTAACATTTATGTGTGGATCTTCAAAGTCACAATTGTAATTAAGAAATTCCTTTCCAAAATATAAAATTGTTTAAGTATATTATGCCTAAAATATTTTAAATACCACAATATAAGTTATATTGTGATCTGTATTAGGAATAAATACGAATATGTGCCAATATTTATATATTATTTTGAAATATTTACATTTGTTTTATGTGGTATGTATGGTGGGGGAGAGAGAGAAAGACAGAACAAATAAAAATATTTCTACATTTTTTCAATATTAAATGTAAGGACATATTAAAACACTTTAAGTATATTAAAACACTTTGAGGGTATTATTTACTTTTGCAACACAAATAATTTTTGTGTATTTGTCTGATGTGGAGATCTTTCTCTTCAGTGTGAATGAAATTTATAGTTGTTGAACAGGACATTAATTGTTTTAAAAATCTCAGTAACATTTTCAGAAATCTCACAATAATTACAAATATTATTTTTCATCCAGAAGTGTACTCTATTGAAGGATGTATTTTCAAGCATTTTTTACTTGTTCAGTCATGGTCAAAAAATGGCTGCTTCAACTCTATATAACACATCTATGTTTAAAGTACAAAGAATGAGAAGAAATCGATTGCCAATTTGTAAAAATCCCTTAGCAGCCAGAGTTATGTCACACCGCCACACCCAGCTGGAAAAAAAGCTGGAAAGGCAAACATCTGGCAAAAACAAAAAACAGAAAATCACAAGTTTGGCCACATTGTTGCCTCAAACAAGGTCATTATTCAGATATAAAAACAATATGGTAAATAGAAAAGACTATTGACACCAAGCATCATTTTTATTTAATGATTTTTTTATTCCATCATGGGTAATCTTCTCCATTCTTTTTAGTGACAGAGAAAAGGGCACCACTGAAATGTGTTTTGGGATAAAACTAAATTTTAAAATATATTTTATAAGGTATGATATCAATGGAAACGTAATTATTATTTGAATATAATATAGGTTGTATTTCATAAAGTAAGATATTTCTAATAGCTGCCTCATATCCAAGATACGGTTTAAGACGTGAGTTTTTATCTTCTTTTCTTTGTACTTTACACTGTGTTGTGCCACTACAGAATTTTGCAATTACAGAATACAGTTCAGCATTCCCTTAAATCAGTCTAGTTCAGTTGCAATTTTGAAATGAGTAATTCATAATTTCACATTGTAAAGTGGCATTTACATTAATAAACTTTTTTTTGCATTTCTGATACTATTGATATGTGTTTTCTTTTCAGAAAACTACGCTCAATAAGGTTTCTATTTCAGGATCATAGGAAACTGTAACATAAACTTTTCCAAATGCTGCTTTTTAACTCAGGCAGAAAGGACTACATCTGAAACATTCTCTGTGTGTCCCACCCTCTTTAACTTCTACGATCATGAGAAAGGAAATAATTGGGAATGAATGAGATGAAGACTAAAGGAGAAGAGGATTATGGGAAGGAATTTATGTTTAATTCAGGGAAAACTCCCTAAAGACATCTTGTCAGTTAGTTTCAAACTGTCTGAAAAAAAGAAACCATTCACTCAGATTTTTAATTTACAGAATTATAGGTATAAAATGTATTCTAAGAGGTCACTTACACTATTTTCTCTCTTATGCAGCACCACACGTAAACCAACTGAGACCAAAGAGGCCCAGTTTGAAAATTTTATTGTATGGCTTCCTTACGTCATAAAATACAGACACACACACAAACCACCACCGCAACAATAACAATGTTTTTTTTAGTCTTCAGTCTCAGAAGTTTGTTTCTTATTTCAAAATAAATAATTCAGTTTCATCCATTTCCTCTCCTGCCCTCAATGGAGATGAACACCTGGGCAAGTGCTCTATGTAATTGCCCTTGTTATTGCTGAAAGAGTTGTAGTATCTTTCATTCATGTCTTCTGAAAGCGAAGGTTGCTTTTGTTCTATTACTATTTCACATATATGTTATTTCCTAAACCTTTACCCAAGTTTGCTATTTATTTTCAACCTTGGAGTTGCCCCAGTGACATCCTATTGAGTTATGACTCTCAGAACCCAAGAGAGTGTATCCAAGAAAATACTCAGAGGAAAATAAAAACCCATCAAATGTTTCTAGGCCTTTTAAAACACAGGAAGAGGAAAGGACGTTCTTGACATATATAAGACAAGTGAAAACTTTAATCAAAACCATTATTTTCTCTTCCTCCCTTCCCTTACATTTGTTATTTCAAATGAAAATTTACTTTTAGGTGCTTTCTTAAATTTGTCCATTCTCCAAAGCATCAACAGCATCTTTAAAATAAAAACACACACCAAAAACATAAGATTAGTTTTTATCTCATGGCATTAAATGTGTGTGTGTGTTGTGCATCGGCAGACACTCACACACTTATATTCTCTCTCTCTCTTTCTCTCTCTCTCTCACACACGTACAGGCACACTCATACAAAAATTCTTGAACACTAAGTCCTCTTACTGGCATCCCCAAGTCAGAGGGTAGAATCTTCTAGAAACCTGAGCTTGCTTTATTCAATTCTGGCAGAATTTTTTAGGTTGTTGTAGGAGATGTATTTTTAGTGAAAGCCAAAAATTATATATGTTTTCACTATTTTCTGGTTTCTGTATGTAGACAGCCCTAAAAGTAATCTCATTTATAAAGTTTTAAGTAATTTTCTAAAATAAAATATTAATCTAGGTATTTTAGGGTTGTCTATTAATCGTCATTTGTTTCCTTCAAAATGTATTATTAAGGTGGAGAGAATTAGAATGGAGGGATAGATGGGTACTATTTAGTATGCAGATCTGGGACACATTCAAGACTTACCAAATCAGAATATTTGTGCTAGTGTCCAGGGATGGCAATGTCCTCTAACATCAACAGTTGACTTGCACTATTTTGAGAACCACTATTATCGAAGGCACAGAACCTAAGAAAAAATGTTGCCTGGATTTCTCATTCTAACTCCAGACCTAATGCCAACATTTAAAGCAGATGCAATGGGTTTAAGGTGACAGTCAAGAGCAAATTTAAATTAAAAATAAAAATTAATGGAAAACCTTAAAAGGTAGAGACAGCTCTCTTGTACCTTTTCAGAAGTTGTCAGTGGTTTTAGCACAAATGAGTGAGAGAGGGATCTCTTTTTAACCCAGTGACTGTTCCTAGAATCCTTGTTGCATTACCACTTGTCATGTAGCAAATTGGTCCCTTAAAACATGAGCCTCTCTGAGGAGAAGGCTCCAGTACACTACATTCTCAGGTTGGACCTGGATAGGGCAAAACTGAATACGTACAGGTCCTAAGTTCTCACAATCTGCATTTACTGGTTCTTATTAATTATGTTACTTTGCTGGCCAATTGCTAACACTTGTTAAGATTACAATACTATTCACAATTGCAATATTATTCACCATAGTAAAGACATGGAATCAACCTAAAGCCCCATCAATGATAAACTATATAGAGAAAATGTGGTACATATACACAATGCAATACTATACAGCATAAAAAAGGACGAGATCATGTCCTTTGCAATGACATGGATGGAGCTGGAGGTCATTATCCTTAGCAAACTAACACAGGAACTGAAAACCAAATACCTCATGTTCTCACTTATAAGTGGGACATAAGTGATGAGAACATATGGATACATAGAGGGGAAGAAAACACACAGGGGTCTTTTGGAGGGGAGAAGTTGAAAGGGAGGAGAGGATCAGGAAAAATAAATAATGGCTACTAAGCTTAATACCTAGGTGATGAAATAATCTGTACAACAAACCCCCATGACACAAGTTTACCTATATAACAAACCTGCACACGAACCCATGAACTTCAAATAAAAGTTAAAAATAAAAAGATCCAGGAATGCTCTATGGATTTTGTTTGCCACGTTGTAGTTTACTTTCTTCCCTACATCAACTTCTAGCTATAATGACACCGCTTTCTGTTTATGAAATGCTTGACACAGCTTTACAAAGTGCTATACTGTACATTGATCACATGTGAGATTCAGAGAAATAGTGTGAGGAAGCCTGGGTGTATATATGATTCACAATTACCTTGAGTCAAAACTGAAGCTAAAACTCATAAATAACTTATGAAAGTGGCTTGAGTGTTTCAGACTCTAGATTAATACTCAGGGCTTTTGATTCTGTGATGTTTTCTGTATTAATCTATGTAAGCAACACACTATTAGGTAACATAATATTTGACTACAGCTTATGTATTTATAAATAAGATATATCTAACTTTACTCATTTACCTCACTTCCTCCACTAAAATATGAGCTCCAAGATAGCTGTGTTTTTCCTCTGCTTTGTTTATTCCTCCACGTTCAGTAAATAAATCTGTGAATGGCAAGTAATAGGTATTAAACAAGGTTTGAAAGCAAATGGCCCTCTAAATAATCATCTTTATCTTTGTCTTACTGAAAGAAACTTGAGTTTTCTCTAAGAATACACCTAAATTAATTTGATGATTAAAGTCTTTTAATGTAAGTTAAAATGTCATATATTTCTATTTCTATTTCTTTAAGCAGTTGTATTGTTTTTCTCTTCGGGTTTAGCAACAGTCATCTAAGGAAAACAAACTGGATGATATTCCAGGTATGTTCTAAGTTCTAAAAAATTGTGACTTAAAGAGCAATTAATTTCAAACAAAATAATATATAAATGTTTAATCGTAATAATTACCAGCAGGATTATTGAATACCAAAGTTAGAGAAGCTGAAGCAATACACAAATAATTGAAAAATATGAAAAGAAGTCTATAAGGTTTCTACACAAGAGCAATATTTTACTTTATTGGGAAATATTTTATTTTTCTTAAGCCAAAGTACTTTCCAGCAATGTTGCTTTCTATGTTTTGTTGTTGCTGTTGGTTTTGGTCTCTTGCATTTAAGATTATGTTTGCAAACAATTACATCAGTTCATGGGGAAAATAGTTTAGAGACCTAACAGCCTTCTGCGAGCCAAAACCATTTGCACACAGAACAAGTCAACAACAGTCAAATGTATATCAACATGTAAGAATATAGCATATGTAGCAGATAAATCTAAAACTACTATTCCAAACTGCCACTCCAGTCAATATACATCAAACATATAAATCAAACATATTATCTAGCATGTACTTGGATGGCTTTGGCATTTCTTATTTCTCTTTTTCTTGTGGAAAGTGTACATTATTGTGACTAAAATCATTGCTTTGGGAATTCAATGGTTGCCAAGTCACTGAAAATGTAAATTTGAGTTATTAGTCCACGAATTCAAGGCAGAGTACTTTTAACTTGATTTGATCTTTATCACTTCTCTGGTGAAGTGGGAATATTTCAAACAACATATCTGGAAAGAAAAACAGGAAATAGTGAAAACATTATATTTGTGTAACACTGTGGCTTATCTAACAAATTCATATCTAATATATTAATTTGAAATTGTTCACTTGTGTCAATATGTGTGTGATGCGCATGTGCACATGTGTATATTTGTGTGTGTGTGCTTAATGCAACTTATTTCCCTATGAATCTTTGAATCCTCTAAGGAATGAAGATTTGCTTTTTCTACCAATATGCCAGTCTTCATTTACATAACACTAGCAAATATACTTCAAGCTTAAATAAGTTGAGAGACATTGTCATTAAAGTTGGATAAAAGATTTCTAAAGATCAACATATAGATTTCCGTTTGTGAGTTGTAATTGGGCACCTTTCTTAATGCGTCTTTAACAAAATTATAAAGCTCAGTGTTTTGCACAGTGTTTCCTATGCTTTGTTGGTGCCACACTTCAGTAACAGCTGTATGCGTGTATCTAAGAAAAGTCTTCGATTCACTCTAGGCATGTAGAGACCTTTTGCTGTGAATAAAGATCTTTTAGCCACTTAGTATTTCTTAGGACAAAGTATAGGCATGCAAATGACTACAGGAGTCAGGCAATTTTCATAAATTTTTTATCAAACAGGAGAAAACATTATGGTGAAAGCAGTTTTGTGCTGCTCTATCTATATTTATGTATCAATATATCCATAGGTTTGTGTTTATTTCTATGTCTACATTCACATTTATAGCTATATGTCTATCTCTACTTCTGTATCTGTCAGTTTGTTTATCTATCTATCTATCTATCTGTCTGTCTGCCTGTCTGTCTGTCTATCTATCTAATCTTAGACTTGCAAGCCCATCAATCAGACCCAAACCACCCAGGCCTAGAATCACAAAGTAACTTTGCTGCAGAGCTGCAGACAACTGAGATCTCCTGGTTTTTACGGAGTACTTACTCCAATGTGTTCCAAATCACTCAGGAAATATATAAATCAGGACCGTAAAGCACTTCAACCATTCTCTCTTCCGATGCATAGAAGAACACTGAAGCAAAAATTTTGCTAGGTGTTCTTGTTGTATCGCTCTGTTATTGGATCAATTAAATATAGCTGCTCAATTTATTAAATTTTAGCAACAACATGACAATCTACATTACATATTATGGTGAATAAAATTATGCTGACAATGCTGAGAGCAAACAGTGTAAAACAATGCTTGGTTGAAAAACATAAAGGTAATTAACCATTTTAACATTTTATGAATGTTTATGTTAGATGGTTGTTCTTTTCAACAGAATCGCTTTGTTAAATGAAGAATTGGAGGTCGTGGGCTATATAGATTGAAGGTGGTGTTGGGAAATTATGACATCTTTCCTAAAGAAGAGCCAACTCATATTCTTGTCCCTAGGCCTAGCCAGTGGTTTATGGAGGTATAGTAGCACATATATTTTAAATAAGTAAAACTTGACATTTTAAATGGGGAAAGATACTTTTACAAAAATCTTTGAAACAACACAAAAGAAAGAGTTTTAGGAAGGATAAAGAGAGTGTTGATGGACTATTTTGACCAAGGTTCTTTTAAAATATTAGAGGAAGTTGCTATATTCTAGATAAAGAAGGAAGGATTAAAGTGCGACTGACTGTGACACACTAGTAAGTTTGGATGGAAGGTCTTCATTGTTTAAAATGGATGTGTGTCACTGAAGTAGTTAATGGATTCACTTGTGGTTTTCCTCACATGATTTTAAACCAAGGTCTCCAAATAAGAACCAGCAAATTGGTTTGAGGTAAAAATGAGACACACAATGGTCTATTTTCTTTTCTTTTCAAATCTTCTCTTTCAAGCAGGAACGTTAAGTAATATTTTTCCAATGGAGCTTGAGATACCTCGACAGATGTTTAAAAAATTATCAACTATTCATCTCATGCTTGATTTGTTTATTTAGGTAATAAAATACATAAAATTCAAAGCAACTTTGTACTCATAATTTGTAAAAACTAGTTCCAAAGACAATGATAGACTCTGAAATCTTTCAACAGTGTTCCATGGACAGAGAATAATTCACCATGAAATGGACACTGTAAAGAGTGTTTAAATCTTAAATGCCTAAAGAAATGCTTTTGGCACACCTAGAGAATGACATACTTGGGACAGTATATTGGATATTTTCACCATCTGTAAGTATTTTTAAATACTTGGTCTTTTGGAAAGAGAAAATTATGGAATTTGGGATCTCAAGTATATCAACATTCCAGCTTTCACCAACATCCTGGGTATACTCACAATTTTTTTTTCTTTTTTACTTTCAGTAGTCTAACCCAGCCAGCTAGAAATGATCCATGTTTTATCCACTTGTACAATAAAATTGTACATTTTCCCATCCAGCATTCTTTACTTTTATTAGAAGGATATGATATAACATACCTTAAACACTATAAAGTAACATACACACAAAAAGTGGAAATTTCAGGGAACCAAGGAAAGAAGAAATAAATTCCAGAATTAATTCATATGAATGACACATTATTTAAATTAATGACATAAAGAATTTAAATACATTTTAAAACTTGCTTTTGTGTATTTTACTCAAAGACAACAATACATTCTCTTTTCTGATCCATTGGCTTATTAATGAAGAGACATTTTTACCTCAGGGGACAATGTATAAATTTTATCCTCTGAATAAAACTATTAGGAATCAATATAACACAGAAGGGAGGACTAGCCACTAGTAGAAACCTTCTGGAAATTAGCCCATCATTTGAAGTGATTTGTAAATATTTTTGCAAAAATCTCATGAGAAACATTCTAATCTAAAAGTAACTAAAGTGAAGTCCTTTCATTACCTGTACAGTGAGAGGGTTGGATTAGAAGCTCGCCCCTGTCATCTCCAGGAATTATATCACATTCACGCCAAATGCACGGAGAAAGGGAGATGCAGGCTAAAGGTTCAGAAGCCAGTTTAGAAGAGGCAGTCACCTAAGAGGTGACTAGTAAAAGGGAATCTGTTGCACTTTGCAGAGTCCAGGCCAATTTTCAGGGAGTGAGTTGTGTGGTAAGAAGCTCAGGCACCAGGGCTTAAAAGGAATGGGGAAATTGAACAGGACGGTGTGGAACAAGATAAATGAGCAGTGACTGAATGGGCCCCAGAGTGGAAGAAGCAAGATTGCTATGGCTACAGAGCAAGTTATGTAACTGTTGGTACAAGCATCATTTGTGACTTGTATCATAGTGCATGCAAGTGGGGAAGCCCTAGGTTTACCCAATAAGGCATATTTGTGGCTTTGGGGTTGAGGCTTGGCCAAGAAAAGTGTGTGGTACAGACGCCTGTGGTACAGGCTTACACATACTTATCCTTCTTCATTTCCAATTATAACAAAGCATATTGGAATACCATCAGGTAATGAACCATGTGTTCTATGTTTGGTATTTCTTAGCTATTAAACTCTATGACTATTTTTCCTCAAACTTAAACTTTTATCAGCCATTTAGTAGTGTTTTGAAACATTAACTCTTCAAATCTCCCATGGCACATGGATATAATTTGTATAAAGCTAATGCATTATTTCTTGCTTATGAATGTGTAGGGATTTTCTTAAAAATAAACGATAGATGCATCTCCTAAAACTTCTTTGAAAATTTGTTGGCACTATTTAGAAAGCCACAGTCACATTTTGATATAGTGAGCTGATTTCAATTTTGATAAAAATATTATAACTTGTAAACATTATGACTATCTCCCATTTGGGAAACTCTTTTGAAAATACTTTAGCAGTAGCCAAATAAGCGTGGTGGCTTGATTTTACGTGTGCTATTGCATCAAATACTTTCAATTTCCAACTGTGAAATAACCCTGAGCATTGTAACTATTTGTATGAGATAAGTAATGTGTGCCAGATGCCTCACCATTAACTTTACATGATTTGTCTCATTTGGTCATGAGAACATAATGCCTGATGAATGAAATTGTATTCTTCCCATTTTACAGATTTGGAAATTGAATTCTAGAGATGCTGTGTAACTTGTCCAGAGTCATATTGCTAAGACGTTTCTTCCGCGGGATTGAAGACAGTTTGAATTCTGGGCCTGATGTATTAGCTTCTGCACATTCCATTCCCAATATTCTCATGCTCACTAAACTCTACTATTGACATGGAAAAAAAATTTAAGGAGTGCTTTATTGTAAGACTGTGATGATGGAGGTGTTTATTTCAACAGAGACCTTTATCTTAGGATAAAATCCCCTGGAGATCAGGGAGTAAAGACAGCTAATTTTGCTTTGCCCCCTGACACTTGATTCTGGAAGTCAATATAAAGCACATGCTTCTGAGTTCTCCTGTCTGAGAGATGGGAATGGTGGTTACTTACAGAACAATTTGCACCAGTCACTGGTTGGGAGTACCCCTGGAGGATATTAAATCTAGGCATTTCCAGCACGTCTGGCATGTGAGCAGAGTGGTCTCTGAATCTAGAGAGCATCATCAGGTACAGTGAGGCAAAGAGTAGAGCTGGAATTAGACTGTGTCCACAGTCATTATATAGTAAATGGGATACATTTGGGGCAGCAACACATCACCTACAGTGCTAAAAATGGCCCTTGTAAGGCTGGGTGTGATGGCCCATGCCTACAATTCCAGCACTTTGGGAGGCTGAGGTAGGTGCATTGCTTGAGCCCATGAGTTTGAGACCAGCCTGGACAACATAGTAAAACCCTGTCTCAAGAAAAAGTTAAAAAAAAAAAAAAAAAAAAATAAGCCAGGCATAGTGGCACCTTCCTGTGGTTCCAGCTACTTGGAAGGCTAAAGCCGGAGGATAACTTGAGCCTGAGAGGTCGAGGCTGCAGTGAGCTGTGATGGCACCACTGCACTCCAACCTGGGTGACAGAGCAAGACCCCGTATTAAAAAAAAAAAAAGGGCCTTGCATATTGAAGAAACCAGCAAGTTAGAGTTCATAGCCCTGACTTTGTTGCCTTTGCTGCCATAGAGTAAATGAGTAAGACATTGCAGCACATTGTCTACCTACCAACCAATAGCATATTCTGCTTTGCTACATGTACATATTTTGAATTCTTTTCCTTTTTATTTTTATTTTACTATGTCTTCAGGCCCACTGTGCCACCATGACCTACCGTAATGTGCACAATTCACATCTGTTGAAAGAAAAAGTAGCATAATTAAAGTTCACATAATAAGGAAGCATCCTAAAATTCATAGCTAAAAAAGATAATTGATTCATAGAGGTTAAATGGAAGGATTCAAATTTGCTTCTTTATGATGTAAAAGCACACAATAGAGGAAACTACTTTGCATGATTCAATTAAATACATGATTAAGTTAGCTGGTTTGACTCACATCTTACCCTAGGATGAAGAATGCTGGCCAGCTGAAATGGGAACCAGGAAATTTCTGGGGTATCATTTTATCACCAAGAAAGGAGAACGCCCTTGTGAATAGTTGGGAATTGACTATCTAGGAAAACATTACTATTGCCAGGGTTTCCATTCAGAAGTTAATAGAAGTTACTGAGTGACTGAGGGAGAAGTAACTAGCATTAATAATAACTACCATATGCCAAGAACCACGCCACGCAGTTCACATGCATTCACACATTGGCCCCTATATGCATCAGTTCCATGAAGTTTCTATTTTACATAGTGAAGAAAACCGAAAAAGTTACATATATATATATTCCCAAGGGCATGGAATAAATACTTAACAGATTAGGTTGCTTGTCGAGAAAAAGCATGTGAATTTCGGTCTGTTTGACTCTAAAATCCATGCTATTTCTACACCACTCTTGATTCCTTATAGATCATTATTTCATCCTGAGTTCAGGTGAAAATATGGTATAATATTCAAATCCAAATTTTTCCTTCTAACATACATATAACACACACACTCACACCTACACACACACCCACATACTTACAGTGTAATAAAGTAATATAATATCAGACTCCATTTTTGATGTTTGACTGCTGAAAGCTTTTGAGTCCCACCATTTCCCTTTCCCTTTCAGCCCTGCTTATGTGAAAGCTGTGTGTTTGTTGCAGCACTATTCACAATAGCAAAGACTTGGAATCAACCCAAATGTCCATCAGTGACAGACTGGATTAAGAAAATGTGGTACATATACACCATGGAATACTATGCAGCCATAAAAAAGGATGAGTTCATGTCATTTGTAGGGATATGGATGCAGCTGGAAACCATCATTCTCAGCAAACTATCGCAAGAACAGAAAACCAAACACCGCGTGTTCTCACTCATAGGTGGGAATTGAACAATGAGATCACTTGGACACAGGAAGGGGAACATCACACACCAGGGCCTATTGTGGGGAGCGGGGAGTAGGGAGGAGGAAGGGGAACATCACACACCGGGGCCTATTGTGGGGAGTGGGGAGTGGGGAGGGATAGCATTAGGAGATGTACCTAATGCAAATGACAAGTTAATGGGTGCAGCACACCAACATGGCACATCTATACATATGTAACAAACCTGCATGTAGTGCACATGTACCCTAGAACTTAAAGTATAATAATAAAAAAATTAAAAAAAAAAAAAGAAATCTTGAGTTCTCCCTCCTTTGGCTGTGTAAAGTTTATACCATATTAAGTCTCAGCCTGAGTGGGGATCCTCTCACCTGAACCCCATCCTGTAACTACTATAGAAACTTCAGAGTTAGTCTCCAATCCTCCCTCTCCTAAGCCATTTTTTGCACTGTCTACCTTGCTCTCCCCAGCGAGCCCCATTGTGTAAGTAATAAACCTTTTCAAACCTTCTTCCTGGATCATGTAACATCGTTTGTCTTGACGTCTGAACCAAATTTTGGGTGGAGGGTCCAGTCCCTGCTATGGGTGACCACAACATTTGTCAAGGCAATCAGGATGTCTAGATAGTGACCATCACCACTGGAGATCTTTCTTCTCTGGCTTTGGCTTCTAGACTGGATTTCTTCCATGCTCTCAAGCTTTTGCTTTGAGTTGTGCTGTTTTGTGCTGCATTTGCTGAGTCCTACTGAGCCTCTTACAGCTTTCACTAACCTGAATATTAGGTTTCAAGAATGAGCCCTTAGGGACAGGAGTATGGGATTAGGGCCCTCTTTAAATGGCCCTGGGTCATGTGTATTGGCCCAGACTTCTCAGTGTGTTAGATTGATTCATGTATTTCTGTGCCAGTATATTTTGTTACTGTAGCCAGGCTCAAGGTAGCAACTCTCACCCTGTGTGTCTGTTTGTTTCAACTAGGCATTGACAGGAACCCATACTCTAAAGTGATCAGAGGAAAGACTGATACTCTGTGTGGTATATAAGCTCAGTTGGTGGTTGCTTGTAGAGGAAAAGTATCTATCATGTGACATGTTGAGGCAACACTTTTAAAAGCAGATAGCTAACTAGGCACAAATTGCCTTTGTTGCTACTGCTGCCTAATCCTCTGACAAAGATTCTGATTTTTCAGGGTTATAGGGAACACACTCATGAACACACTCATGACTCCATGACATGGAACAACCAAGGAATTAGTTCTAACCTGACTTAAGTACACAGCCCTTAAACCCAGAAAGCATCTATTGCCATGGGAAAGGTTCCTAACTCTGAAGATGTGAATTTGGTTTCTCCTTGAAGTATATTCGTAGATGATCACACAAACTAGGAATAAAAACAAAAAACAAACAAAACAAAACAAAAAAACCCTTAGACACAGGGTGAAGAAATAAAATCTAAAATAAAGTTTCACAATCTGTCTCAATTAAAAATTCAAAATTTACTAAGAAATCTTATGCAATAATACAGTAAAATAAGAGTGATTGGCTTTTGTGCCCCTACAGCATAGGTCCTGAATTAATTTTAATATCTGCCAAAATGCACCAGCTGTTGAACTTTCAAGATTAGAGTAACTACTGAGGTGCAAACTCCAGCTAAATGTACGATCCCACTATATTTAAACAAGGGACCCCTCTATAATATTTGAAGAATTCCTGGATATAAACTAGATAACAGGAAACATGCCTCACCTTAACCATCGGGCTATTGCTTTGTCAAAATTCCTCACAGTCATGTTGCCCATTGCCCTGGAATATACCATGATGGGCATAGGAGCTTCCACTCATTGAATGCAGATTTCAAATTAATTAAGTCTTTGCCATTTACAAATGGCTAGAAAAAAATGGGATTCCATGGGCCTTCTCCTTCCAGGTTAAAAATAATCAATAAACACCATTATAAATTTAAAAAGGGCCTTCAAGAATTGAAACCCATTATGTAAGACCCATTGAGAGAAGGGAGGTTTGTCCCACTGCTTCTCTCTTTAGCAGTTCAACCTAACTTATTCTTTAACTTAGCAAGAATGAATGCCACCCAATGGTGCATTACTCAATGCCCCAGTTTTATTCATTAGGGTTCCAACATCCAATAGTCTTGAAATTGCCAGTTTCTTCCAATCAGCAACAAGCATATACTTTGCAGTCGTAGATTTAACTGATATGTTCCGTTCCTATTTCAACAGTTTCTCAGCCAGTTTGCCTTCACCTCTGAAGAACTGAATGCACCTTTATCTGCTACACATGGAGTACTGCAACTGCCCTGCAATCACACAAAATGTTTGCAGGCAAACATCCAGCTTTCTCCAGGAGCACAGGTATGATATTATAATAATGATCATCTTCCAAGGTGATTTATTTGACATGCTCATTCAAGACATACAAATACTCACAAAGGAGCATGCAGAAAGGGAAGAGGCCAGTGCCACACAAATAGCACCAGAGTCCACAACCTCCAAGACTCCATAAATTTCCAAAAATTATTTGGTAAACTAAGGCCCACTCTATCCCTAACACTGTCAACAAACGGCTACCCCCATCACTGTCAACAAACTGTACCCACATTTTTTTTTAAAGAATGCAAACATCTTTTAGGCCTTTTTGGGTTCTGGAGGCAACATATTCCTGAGTTACCATTTTACTTAAGGCTTTTATACTGTTACTGACAAATCAGCCAATCTTGATTGTAGAATCCTACACTGAAATGCTCCAAAATCCATCTAAATTGCAAGACAAGAGGCATTTCCATTAGGGCCATTAGAGACTCTTTCACTCTAGAGGCTCTATTAACATCTGGTCTAGCTTTCTGGGGTCTTTGGACCATCCAAAATGGCCGTAAATTGTCCATGAACTTCTACCATAAGAAATTGACCTCTTTGTGTAAGAAATTGTCCTTTTTGGCTCCACCGTACATATCCTTAGAGTGGCCATTATTGACTGCATTCTGGGCTTTCCTGAAAACAGAGGCTCTCACAGGCCCTGAATCCATGACTCTACATATCTAATTGTGCTTATATCTTCATTGTAAAAGCCGTACCCCACTTTGCCAGGCATGATGACTCAAGCTTGTGATCCTCGCATTTGGGAAGGCCAAGGTGGAAGGATTGCTTGATCCCAGGAGTTCAAGACCAGCCTGGGCCACATTGTAAGATGTCCTCTGTACCCCCAACCAAAAAAAAAAAAAAAAAAAAAAAAAAAAAAAAAAAAAAAAAAAATCCGTGCATGGCAGTGAACCCCTGTAGTTCTAGTTACTCAGGATGCTAAGCGGGGAGGATTGCATGAGCCCAGGAAGCTGAGGCTGCAGTGAGCCATGATCATACCTTCAGCCTGGGTGACAGAGCAAAGCCTTATTAAAAAAAAATAGTACCCCACAAGTTCCGTACCACTGCAGAGGTTTCCTCCTAGAAGACAGAATAAACTGTGAGTACTCTGGCATATCTCATCTGGAAGAACAGGAACCCTTCCATCCCCATCCCTCAAATCTTTGTAGATGCTGTGGTTCCACAGGAATATCCCTCTGTTCTGAATCCCTTGGCCATAATGGGGTGAAGAGAAAAGGAATTCGGATACTTTATGGATATCAGCAACCTCTTCACATGTGATAAGGATTTCTGAAGGGTGATTACTCTTCATCCCTTTATCAGGATGTCCCTGACACCATAGGATCCAAAGGTCAGCACAACTATCTGTAGTTTAGGGAAGCCATCTTAGCATTGGATAACCTGTCCAACAACCGGCCCCATCTGCACATTCTTAAATATTATTGGTCATTGCCAGTGGATTGGCTATTATTTTTAAAAATTATTATTCATTGCTGGTGGATTGGCTGTCTCATTTAGCAATGGCAACAACAAATGCCTCTTTTGGTGTGAAGAGCTCTGATGACCTCCTGCTTCAAAAATATACAAAAAATTAAAAATCAAACACGTCCTGCACATGCTAAAACCACAATACAAGGCCTCATGAAGATATTGCATACTCCTTTCAGAGTTTCAGACACTATTGATAGTGACTAAGACATTCATTTCACTTCCAAAGCTATACAATACAGGACTCTTGAATGATACATTCAATAACACATTCACCTCCCATACCAGCCTCAGGCAAGAGGCCTACAGAATATGGTGATGGCTTATTTAAACAAGTTCAAATTCAGTTAACTGAAACATTGCACACTTTAGCTCCTAGTGAAATATCAGAGGTGAATTACAACAGGGTCAGATTCCATTTTTAATGTTTGACTGCTGGCAGCTTTCAAGCCTGAGCACTTCCCTTTCCTCTCTGCTCTGCGTCTGGGCAAGCTGATAAGAAAGCCCGATGCTCTCTCCTTGGCGCTGGTGGGAATTTTAAACCATACAGGCCCCAGCATATGCAAAGGAACCCTCACCCTCTCCTCATTCGCTATCAACTATAAAAACCCTAAAGCCAGTCTTTGTTCTCTGTTTTATCAAGAAATTCATGGACCTGCTTGAGAGCTCATTCTGTTTTCCTCAGAAATACTTATTATGTGAGTAATAAACCTTTCAATACCCTCTTGGTGAGTGTGACATCATCAATCTTGATAGCCAAACAAAATTTTGAGTTGGGGGCTCGTCTCACTTCTGTGGGGTGACCACAACAAAGTGCACTGCAGTTATTTTGGCATACTATATCTGTAACTAGGGTCTCTAGGCATTATAATGCAGTTTGATTGTGTTACCCTTACCAAAAAGACTTCAATCTTTTCTGAAAGCCTATCTTGCCATATACGGTCTCCAAACTGCAAAATTCTAACTAAAACCCCTCAGAGCAAACTTTTCTTGCAACTAACATATGGTCTTTCTGATATGCCTGGCTAAGTGTTGCAAAATGAAAAAAAAAAAAAAAAATACATTGTCCCTTGTTTTGCAATTCTTTTCTGCATGTGTTATACAAAATTTAAATCCCCAAACATTTAAAAATGTCCATCTTAGTCAAAGCAGCAATGTCCTAATTGGCTTTGCATTTAGTTTTGAAAAAAAGAAACTTCAGTGGTTTATTTTCCAAGGTTCAATTGCCAATCCACATTACATTTAGTATGTATTCTATAGAAAATGTATTCTTCCAAAAGTATTTATACTTAACTAACCCAAATATACTTCTGAAAATCATCTGCTAGTCATTTTGTTTAAATTTGCTTTCCATTTTTTTCTTCTAAACGTTTGTAATCTTTGTTGAAGAATAAATCCTACTTTCCTAGCATTTGTAAATAGTGGCATTTGTGAAGAGTGTCCAGACTTCACCCATGAAGCCAAGATGGGTGGTAGTTCACCTCTAAGAGTGATATCCTGGTTGTGAAAGTTTCAGAATCCGGGCGGTATATTAAATCACATTACCTTAAGAGAGATTAACATTTATATAAAAATCTTGTTGAGAGGACGTAGGATTATTTTTCAGAAAAAAAGTTTCAGACATCAACAAGGAAGTTTAGGTTAAGGAGAAATAAAATGGGAGAAAGAGGATCGGGATTAGTAGCTGACATCATCAAATGCCGAGAAGAATTGACCTCTATGTCCAGAAACTGCCACTGAGAAGTAGCATTGTGACAACTAAGTGTGTGGTGAAGGGTCTCACTCAGATGATGCCCGGGAGCTGTGCCTTCACAGTGCTGGCGACACTGGAGACATGCCTTGTGTTGACATTGAAGATAGGCAGAGTGAGCAGCAAACCTCCCTGCTAAGTCAATCTCCTTGGTTTCCTGAGAACCACTTCTAGATTTAAACTCCTTTTATTTTTGAAAAAAAGATAGACTTTATTTTATTTTATTTTTTACTGTAAAAGAGTTTGTTCTTTCTAAAATCATTTTTAATTTTCTCTTTAACCATATCTAGACTTTTCTCAACAGAGCTAGATGCTTTGTGTGGCTTTCAATTCTGGAAACACATGCGCACACCTGGGCACACACACTTCATTAATATAATCTCCATAAATGTGTATTACTTCCTTTGCCTCATAGCCTTTTTTGAGGTTAGAGATCAGATCATAGTCATCTTTGGAGTCTTCACTTTTGACATAGTATTCGATACACAAATATATTTCTGTGTGGTGGTTTTATCTCATTCAAAAGGTAAGCAGAATTATATGAGATGGTAGAAAGGTTTTCAACAAGACACTCACTTGTAACCCACGCCAGAAATTTAGTCTTTATGGCAGTGTTTTATTGTAACTAAATACTTACAGCTTCTCATTTATCACATTTTACCACATATAATATTATATCATAATTAATCATTGAATAATAAGCTCCTCTTTTTGTGGGCAATATTGCATCAGATTCATGTTTGTGTTCCACACAGTGTATTGTGCAGAGATGCATTCATTAAATGCTCGGTTTGATGTTTCTGCAAAACATATTTTTGAATACTATTAATTTTCTAGTGACTATGCTCGATAAAATGACTGTCTCTGTTTGCTTAAAGAATGCAACACAATTCCTAGCACATAATAGCCAGTGGTCAAGTGTTTGCTGAATGAAAGAATAAATACATTCGTTGACCTGGCAAAGCAAGAAAATACAATTTAAAGTAGAGCAAGTACGACCATGAGAACAAAAAATCATGACACTTTTCAATCGAATAAGCGAGGATTTTATATATGGCTGGAGCAAAACAAAAATGCTTGAATGAATAAGTAACATTTAACATTATCCACAAACAGGTTTCAAGGGATAAAGGTAGGAAAAGGTATTCAGGGAAAAGTCAGTGGTGGGGTTTTCCTAGAGGCGTGACGTATGCATGAGAGTAATGGGGAAAGCTGCTATTAGAAAATCAGGATGGAAAAATATTTCAGGAAAAGCAAACAAAAATTGCTAATAAATATTAAACACCGTAATTATTATTATTTTTTTTTTTGAGATGTAGTTTCGCTCTTGTTGCCCAGGCTGGAGTGCAATGATGCAATCTTGGCTCAATCCAACCTCCACCTCCTGTGTTCAAGCGATTCTCCTGACTCAGCCTCCTGAGTAGCTGGGATTACAGGCGCCCCCACCACGCACAGCTAATTTTTGTATTTTTAGAAGAGACGGGGTCTCATCTTGTTGGCCAGGCTGGTCTTGAGCTCCTGACCTCAGAGGATTCATCCATCTCGGCCTCCCAAAGTGCTGAGATTACAAGCGTGAGCCACCGCGCCCGATCTGAACACCTTATTTTAATTGTTTGATATTTGCTATATGATGATACAGAGTAAACTTAATTATTACTATTCCTTGAAATTATGTTACTAGTCTGTAAAAATCGAAGTACAAAGGCAACTGCTTTCTAATTGTAGCTATTCTGTTGAAAAGCCTCTGGATTAGATACGGTACAAGCAAAAAATGAAATAAAATGTTACGTTTCTCCACCACATTCCATTTGACTCCTTTTTAAAATACTATTTGAATACCTTTCGTCCAGTCCAATATAACTAGAACCTCAAAGATCCCCTACCCTGGTCCAGCCCACAAACTTTATTCTTTAAAAGTCTCTTCAGGAATCCAGGCAGTCTTCCGTAGGGAGGATACCACGCTAGTTCCTTCAGACAGGATTAGTTCATAGGTAAATTCGCAAACAGGTGATTTCGCAAACCCTTGTCCCAGCAGCAGGGGAAGCCCAGCTTACTCCAATGAAGACTTAACCCTTGTGCAGCCAGAAAGTATCAGTTCCAGGCACAGTCACCCTGGCATCAAGGTTCTTTTCTTGGCAAGAGTCACATGTTAGCTTCTCAAGCTCTAGAGAAAATACGTAAAGCTTTTTGAAGAGCTGCCTTAGCACCCCCTTTCCCTTTACCTGGAGGCGGAGGGAAAACACCTATTCCCCTGCATGCTGCGGATGCTCCAGGAGAATCCTCAGCCTCCGCTTTGCTGTCCAATCTCATCCTGTAAGTGAAGCAGCTCTAATGCAGCCCATTAGAATGCCCTGCAAAGGTGACCTGGCACCTCATTCTAAACTACCCGTCCTATATTTTGGCATTTGGGGATGTCTATGAAACTGGAAATTTAAGGAAATACAGCCAGAACCCGTGCTATGAAACCCACTTGTGTAAGGCTTTACAGCATCAGTGGCTTTTCTTTTGTCTGTTCCTGCCAGCACATTGATAATCTCTTTATTTTCGCCTCTGAAATATAATATAATATAATATAATCTCTTTATTCTCACTATAAACTCTGGCGCAGGCCTTGCCATTAACTAAAGAAGGCTTGCCTTTTAGGTGTGCCAGGTAGCTTTAGGGTAGACAATCAATACCAGGTATGCATAGCACTTACATAATTCTGAAGTCAGTCTGGTAAGTCTCTCCTTTCCACAAAAATCAAAGTGCTTCCTGATGGGGATTAATAATCTCTCTCATTATAGATTTGAATATTAAGTTTTATGAGCAAAGCTTTGCTCTCCTCCCTGTTTGACAGATAGCCACATCTTCTCATACAGTGCCAACTGCATCCCTGAGAAACGATGGTGACAGTGAAGGCCAGGGTTAATGAATTTGGTGGTGCTGATGTCTGGTCACCAGGGTTGCTTTTAACTCCAGTAAAGTGGATATTGTCACCATTAATGACATTTTCATTGACCTCAGTTACATGATCTCCATGTTCCTGTGTGATTTAACCCATGGCAAATTTCAGGGCATTGTCAAGGCTGAGAACAGGAAGTTGGTCATCAACAAGAATCCCATCTCCATCTTCCAGGAGTGACATCCCACTAAAATCAAATGGATGATGCTGGTGCTGAATATGTCATTGGATCTACTGGTATCTTTACTATCTTGGAGAAGGCTTGGCCTCACTTAGAAGGTAGAACTAAAAGGGTCATCATCTCTGACCCTTTTGCTGATTCTCCTGTGTTGGTGATGTGTGAACCATAATTGGTATGAAAACAACCACATGATTTTCGGCTGTGCCTCTGTCATCACCAACTGCTTAGTCCCCTTGCCAAGGTCGTCTATGACAACTCTGGTATCATGGAGAGACTCATAACCACATTCCATGCCATCACTGTTACCCAGAAACTGCTGGATGGTCCCTCTGGGAGACAGGTGTGATGACCATGGGACTCTCCAGGACATTATCCTTGCACCTACTGGCACTGCCAAGGCTATGGACAAGGTCATCTCTGAGTTGAATGAGAAGCTCATTAACATGACCTTCTGTATCCACTGCCAGTGTGTCAGCTGTGGAACTGGCATGCTATCTGAAGAGAGTTGCCAAATATGATGACATTAAAAAGGTGGTGAAGCAGGCGTTGAGGGACTTCCTCAGGTACATCCTAGCCTACACTGAGCACCAGGTTTTCCCCTCTGATGTTAACAGTGACACCCACCCTTCCAGCTTTGATGTTAGAGCTGGCATTGCTCTCAAAGAACACTTTGTCAAGCTCATTTCCTGGTATGGCAATGAAGTTGGCTACACCAACAGGGTGTTGTACCACAAGCAAAGAATGTACCTGATGGGCCATATGGCCACCAAGGAATAAAAAACTCCTGGTCTGCCAGCCTTAGAGAGAGCATGAGGGGGAGAGAGAGGTACTTAGCTGCTAGAGTCCCTGCCCCTACTCAGTCCCCTATCATACTGAGACTCTCTCCTTTGTGATGTATTTTTCAACCCAGAACCCCTGAAGAATGGGAGACTTACATTTTACCATGTACTATCCACAAAGTTCCCTGCAAAAACAAACAAACAAACAAACAAACCACCCAATTTTTAACGAGTGAGAACTATGATTCAAGGGGCAAGCAGATGGGAACTCCTATTGCACTGGACCTTAGATCTTTTATATTTTATAAACACAAATGAGTGTCAGCAAGCTCTTTCATTTAAGCTTAGGCAGGAGGTGTTCAGGTCACAATGAGACAGCAAAGAAAAAGATAGAAAAGGAAGCATAGAGTTACCTGAGATGGCTCCCAGAAATGTGTGAATAGTCAAGAAAGAACAGAGTTACTGCAACAACAACAAAAAACCTAGTCATTGTTAAGCTCCAGTGTAAGCCACAGTAATACTGCTATCCAGATATCAGCTAAGCAACATTGCTTTTTGATATTTAGATACAATTAGCTTAAGTTCTTACCCCAAGTCCTGTGGGAAGTCCTGTTGCCAATTCTTGCAGGGATTAAAATTCTCATGGTCATTTTTGATGGACATTTCTACTTCTGTGAAACGCAGATAGCGTCTCTCATAAGGCTTTGTTTTTGAAGCAGCAGTCATTGAAAATTTAGGAAGATCAAGATAGTTTTTATCTCAGCAAGGCATACCGTTTAAAATTGATCTTAGATATTTCTGTTACAGCCTCTGGCAGCAACTCCATCTAGGATTTTTCCAGTGATTACTTTCTGTACTACCTTCAGCTTCCTGATAAAAGTTTTCTCTTATCCCCTATGAAGGCTTAAAATCACAACCCCCCCAAAAGATATCTACATCTTAATTCCCAGAACCTGTACATGTTACCTTATGATGGCAAAACAAAACAAAAAACAGCAACAAAAAAGATTCAATTAAGGCTCTTGAAGCAGGAAGATTATCCTGTCTGGATGGGCCTTAAATCCAATTATCTGTATTTTTAGAACAGGGACTCTAGGGGAGATCTTACAGGCAGTCACACAGGAAAGAAGAGGATGTGCGGATGGAGCAGAGAGAGGTTTGAAAGTGCTGGCCTTGAAGAAGGGTGTGATGTGACCACAAGCAAAGAATGTTGGAAGCCATCAGAAACTGGAGGAGGCAAGAAATAGATTCTTCTCTCGACCCTCAAAAGGAATGCAGCTCTGCCAGTCACCTTGATTTTGGACTTCTAGCCTCAAGAATTCTGAAATAATTTATTCCCAAAAGCTTTGCGGAAATTTGGCACAACAGCCACAGAAACTAATACACTCTTACATCTCTCTTACCTCTCTCACACTTCTGTTCTCCCTACTCTCTTTCATCCCTAGCTTCTCTTTGTTTACTGTGTGAAGTTACCTGTCTCTTTGTGTATATCCTGGTTTTCAGAATGTTCACCTTTGCTGATATACATCTGAAGTGCAGAATGATCTGCCCACTGAGAACTGTGTAAAATGTGTTCAACCCTTCCAACAGCCATTTTCTGAAATTCAGACTAGATTGCATTCTAGGTTAGAGGTTCTCTACGTAAGCAACCCCTGCCCCCACCTTGAGTTCTTGGTAAGATGGTAGTAGAGTGAGTCTGAGGGAAAAAAACTTCTTACTCGTTTAGTTACAACACATATGAAGATTGGGAATCTGGATAAAACTTCCTTACAAATATAATAAATTGACTTTTAAAAATACTTCGAAATAATGGGCAATACACACATACATGAGATAATGAGAATAAAAGATGAAAAGCCCAGCAAACTACACATATTTACTACATTTAATAGAGACACAGCAAATTGTGCAAACTTTCAGAAACCCTTCATGAGAGGAGCGATTGAATCAAGTCTATGCTCATATCATACTGCAGCTCGAGATTAATTGTAATGGTCAGTAACTGACTGAAACATTTATGTATTTTGGTAATACTTAACATATTGTGGGTTTATCAGAGCGTGATTCGCAAAAACACCAAAGACACCTGTTAAACATTCAGATGGATTCAACCTGGACCTCAGTCAGACACTCTGACAGAGAGAACCAACAATTTATATTTTTAACAAACTCAATTTCAGAATCGCTAGTCCTCAGACCGGACTCAGATATTCCATTTTGTTACACGTCTCTGTTTAAGGCTCCTAACTTCCACCTTAGGTAACACCTTAATTGGAATGGACTGCTGTTTCTCTCTACATGAAATAGATACCCAGTTTGAGGTGGGTTAACTCTTATTTAATCTACTTAAGTTGCTACCCATGTGACAAAGAAAAAGAAGTCTGAGATGATTTTTAAACCATCGTAAAAGATGTTCACAAATCACTCCTCTAGAGCTGAACAGCATAAGCTGCTGAGCATGCCAGTGGAGTCAAACCTAAAAGAAGCCTAAGGGAGGATATTCCAAACTGCCTCTGCTCTTGATTTTTTTTCCTTTCAAAAGGCTCAGACTGAAGACCACTGCTATTAGCTCTCTGGATGATTTTTGAATGTCCTGAGGTGCAGCCTAAGAAAGGCAATAATCGCCCAGGTAACTAGATCTGCCACCTCACAGGGGCCAAGAAACACAGCTTTTACTTCTGAGTTGATGGGTTACTTTGGAGACCAAAATTGTGTAACATAACCTGATATTTCCAGCTAAGGGGGAAAATGGGTATTTTGTATCATTCATTATAGTAGCACTTTTTCTCAGATTCCAGGAAGTTTAGAAACATACGTTTTGGTTCATTTCATTTTCTGATATGGCATTTGCTTTAAATAGAATATGTAAAAGACTAGCCAAGAGGAAGTACACAGGGTAGATTTTCAAGCTCATATTACGATAGATCCATTTTTATTGTTTAAGTGATAACTTCATTACATGGTATATGTATTTGGAATTTTACTATTTACTGGTTTTCACAGCTATCTGTAACAATGCACAAAGAAATAATATTTATCAATGGTAAGCTCTGTTTCTTTAACAGTCAAGCAAACTTTGCAAGCTACACTATGTGGAGAGGAATGGACTTCCATATCACCAAGAATCATCAAAAATTGTTTGTTTGTCACTACTTATATGAAGTAAAAAATAGTGCAAATTAGGAGATTCATTAACTTTCAAAATATAAGCTAGTCCAGGCACAGTGGCTTATGCCTGTAATCCTAGCACTTTGGGAGGCTGTGGCCAGCAGATTACCAGGTCAGGAGATGGAGACCATCCTGGCCAGCATGGTGAAACCCTGCCTCTACTAAAAATACAAAAATTAGCTGGGCATGGTGGCGTGCACCTGTAGTCCCAGTTACTTGGGGTGCTGAGGCAGGAGGAGATCGCACCACTGCACTCCAGCCTGGCGACAGAGCGAGACTCCATCTAAAAACTATATAGTTTGTATATACGCGCGTGCGTGTGTGTGTGTGTGTGTGTGTATAAATAAACTAGTTGCCGTTTTCTTTTCCTCTTGGTAGGAGGACAAAAATTGTTTATAAACGCTTAAGAGTTTCTTTACCTGAGAACTAACCCTCCTGTTTCACTGATGTTTTTATTACATTGGGGAATAAATCATGCACCAATGGCATGTTTTTATGGCAACCTTCTTGTCAGAGAAGCCTTGTTTTGCTTATCATGAGATGTTCAGGAAATTAACACTCTGCTGCTCTGGAAGGATCCTCAGACAGGCCAGATTGAAGAACAGATTGCCTCTGCAATTCCTCCATTCCTTTGTCACACCTTAATAATTATGCACATTAAGCACCCAAATGCCTCCTATTGTGCCCTGCTCTGGATCACAGTACCACAGAGGAAGCCAGTGTGAACACAATGGATCAGGCGTATTAACCAGATCCCAGCTTGTATCAGGTCATGTGTACCAGCCAATGAATTGAAATTAAAGAGCAGTACTTGAAAAGAACACTTGAAAAAATGTTCCCAACTTGATTATTGTAAAGAAAGAAAAAAAGGAGATGAATTAAAACTGGAGACATTATATACATTTTTCTTGTATAAACCTAAAAAAGATCTGTACTAGTCTCTAAGTTGAAAAAGAGCACAGAATTTTTTTTGCTTTAAAAGTCATAATAATAAAGAATTTAAAAAATAACTTTCTTGGATCAAAATGGAAAGATAAAGAAATATTAAAATCAAAGGTAGCAAGTTGATACTTCAATAAATTTTTCCTGTGAATTAAATTAGTATAGAGTTGTCAAGAAATTATAAAATGATTATTTGGTTTAAGATATTCGATTCCTGTTTTATATAATTTTTGATTAGTTTTTTAAATAAAAGCAGACAATCTGATATGGTATTAACATTTTTTTTTCTGATAATATTTACTGAAGCAGCATTTTTGCTTACCTTCTATGGCATTTGCGCACCAATGTGGGAGTCATTTGTTGCCAGTTATACTTTGGAGACCAGTAGTAACTACTGTTTAGAATAGTAGATATGTTATTGTATTTCTTGCTATCGTAGTAATAGGTAACACAAAACTACACATTGCTGAGACAATTATTCAGAATAATTGGTATGCCAAGTTCCCCTTTAAAAAATTAAAATCATTTTTAGTTTGACAATGTATTCGTTTAGCACTTTTTTTTTTTTTTTTTTTTTTTTTTTTTTTTTTTTTTTCTTTAAATGAATTCAGTGCCTCAGAAAAGTGCTGGATTGACAGACTTTTGGAGAGGAGGCTTTTGTTTATCCCTCAAATGAGGACAGCATGGGCAGCAGCAGGAGACGCTTCCACTTTTAGGCAGGTGGAACTCTCAAAAAAGAAAATTCACACTCCTGTCAATACCATTTAAAGTTCTCACTTACACCAGTTTCACACGAAATAAAGCACTGTGTGGTTGTGACTCACATCTCACTCTTCTTCCCATGCTAAACTAAAGTTTTCCGGCCAATTCCGGAATTAATATAAATCCGCCCATGTCCCTGGCTCAGGGTGAGAGCCTGCAAAATTAATACCACCATTTCTAAACTCCAATAATGTGTCATCTTTTATCTGTGAAATTCATCCTCAGTCTGACTGGAAACAGATTAAAATAAACTAGAGAGAGGAGGTGGTCAATGGGAATCTGGTTTGTTTCACATGTATGGACATAACAGATATTTATTTAATCCAACAACAGTGTTTATTTTTCTCTTCCTAGATGGGACTGCTTCAAAAAAATCTTCACGCGGATTATTTTCTCGTTTCTGAAAAGAAAATTGTTCTCAGGAGAAATTCTGTAAAAATGTCTACTACCTACTAACCCCCATTACTAAAATTTTCAGCTGTCTGCTCTCTGAATTTCTTATTTTACATTTTTTTCTGCTCCCAGGCTCCTGGAGCTGAGCTCTACCCACGTGTCAATGAGGTGCTTTCTTTCTTTATTTCAATGATATCCACATACTGCTTGAATGTTCCCCCACTTAAACCCTGCTAAGTTTAGCTGTTTTCTTTGTATAGTTCTTAAGAGCTTAATTGAGACATAATTCACGTATTATACAAATAAAGCATTTAAATTGTACAGTTCAATGTGTTTTATTATACTTACAGAGTTGATTAATCATCACCACAATTTAATTGTAGAACGTTTTCATTATTTTAAGAGGAAACTTAGTACACATTAACAGTCACTCACAATCCGTACTCCCTTCTCTATCCCCAGCCACAGGCACCTCTAAAACCGTTTATCTATTCTTTGTCTCTAGAGGTTTGTTTTCCTATTCTAGACATTCCATTTAAATAGTATTATATCATATAAGAGCATTTGTGACTGATGTATTCTAGTTAGCAAAACATTTCTAAAATTCATCAACATTGCAGCATGTATCAGTAATCAATTTGTTTTTATTGCCAGGTGATATTCTGTTATGGTTATGTTGTATTTTATTTATTTATTCAGCAGTTAATGGGCCATTTGCATTTTAACCTTTTGGTTTCAAGTTTAATGCATAATGTTATGACCATTCATGCACACATATTTTGTGAAGGTGTTTTTCCATTTTTCTTGGGTATATACCTAGAAGTGAAATTGTTGAGTCATATGATAACTCTATGCTTAATATTTTCAAGAATGGTCACTTTATTTTCCAATACAGTTGTACCACTTTGCATTCCCACTAGTAATGTATGACAGTCCCAATTTCTCCATTTCCTCACTAACACTTGTAATTACTTGTTTATTGTAGTCATTCCAGTGGGTTTCAGAAGCAGTATCTCATCGTAGCTTTTATTTGCATCTCCCTAATGGCTAATGATGTTGAGCATCTTTTCATGTATTTCTTGGCTTCACCTATCTTCTTTTGAGAAATGTCTATTCTGATGCTTTGTGCATTTTTTTTAATTGGGTTATTTATCTTTTTGAGTTGTCAGAGTCCTTTATATTTTCTTTCTTTCTTTTTTTTTTTGTTTGTTTTTTTTTTGTTTTTTTTTTTGAGACAGAGTCTCGCTCTGTCACCCAGGCTGGAGTGCAGTGGCGCGATCTCAGCTCACTGCAAGCTCCGCCTCCCGGGTTTACGCCATTCTCCTGCCTCAGCCTCCTGAGTAGCTGGGACTACAGGCGCCCGCCGCCACGCCAGGCTAGTTTTTTGTACTTTTTAGTAGAAACGGTGTTTCACCATGTTAGACAGGATGGTCTTGATCTCCTGACCTCGTGATCCGCCCGTCTCGACCTCCCAAAGGGCTGGGATTACTGGCTTGAGCCACCGTGCCCGGCCTGAGTCCTTTGTATTTTCTAAAAACTTAGCCCTTATCAGACATATTGTTTGCAAGTATTTCCCCAATTCTGTGGATTTGACACGAAAGTCTTTTAATTTTGAGGAAATACAAACTAATTTTTTCTTTTACTGCTTGCGTTTTTATTGTCATATCTAAGAAGGCATTTCTTGACCCATAGTGACTCCATGTTTTATTCTAAGACTTCTGTAGGTTTAGCTTACAGTTAGGATTTGAATTAGTTACAGGTTATAGAATAATAACCAATAAGAATATAGAATAATATAAATATTGGAATAAAGAATAATGAATAAGAATATAGAATTATTTTGCATGTGAACATCTAGCTGTCTCTGCATCATTACTTGACAGTACTATATTTTCCCCTTTGAATTTTCTTGGCATGACTTTCAAAAATCAACTAACAATGAAGGTAGAAGTTTATCTTTGGAACTCAATACAATTTCATTTATCTATATGCCTATCATTTTGGCAGACCAATCTGTCTGTATCATAGATGCTTTGTATTAAGTTTAGAAATCAGAAAATACTCCAACTTTGTTCTATTTCAAGATTGTTTTGACTATTCTGGGTCTCTTGAATTTTCATATGTATTTCAGGATGAATTTACCAATTTCCTTTAAAAAGAAAGCAGTTGGAATTTTGATAGGGCTCGAATTAAATTTAGATCAATTTAGGAGTATTGGCATTCTAGACATTCCATTTAAATAGTATTATATCTTATAAGATTATATGATATACTAACTACATCAAGGTTTTTGTAAATATAGATGTCTTTCTGTTTATTAAGTCTCATTTAGTACCTTTCAAAATAGTGTAGTTTTCACAGTTCAAATACTGCACTTCCTTTGTTAAATTAATTCCTTATCATTTTATTTTTATTTGATGATTATTCATTACTGCTGTATAGAAATACAGTTGATCTTTGAATATTGATACTGAATCCTGCAAGCTTGCTGAAGTAGTTTATCAGCTCTTATATCAGCTCTTATATCATTGTTTAGTAGATTCCTTCTGATTTCTGCATACAAGATTATATCAATTTCAAAAGAAGAAATTTTCAAATTCCTTCCCTCCAATCTTGTATATATATATATATATATATACACACATATGTGTATGTACATATGTATTGCCTTATTGCCCTGACAAAAATTAAATACAATATTGAATAGAATGTTACAGTAGAATTATATGTCTTGTTCTCAGGATTAGATAGAAAGGTTTTAGTCTTTCACCACTAACTATAGTGTTTCATGTATTATTTTATAGATTCTCTTCATCAGGTTGAACAATTTCCCCTTGATTTCTAGTTTTTGAGTGATTTTATTAAGAGATGGTGTTGAATTTTTTCAAAGAATTTTTGTTCCTATTGAGATAATTACGTGTTTTTTTATCTTTTATTCTATTAATATGATTAATTATATTGATTCTTGTATGTTAAACCTACCTTGCATTCCTGGGATAAATTCCTCTTGGCCATGGAATATAACACTTTGTAGATGTTACTGGATTTGTTTGCTATATTTCATTGAGAATTTTTTCATCTACATTTACAAGAGATATTGGTCTGAAGTTTTCTCTATTTTGTGATGTGTTTGTCTGGCATTGGCCTCAGGGAAACATTGGCCTCATAGAATCAACTGGAAAAAAAAGGGAGAAGTGATATGCAATTATACTGCTTTTATGATTACCTACATAATTGTTTTTATTAATGCTCTTTTTGTTGAGTGTGTGTGGATTCAAATTACTGCCGGATGTTACTTGCTTTCTGACTAAAATACTTATTTCATATTTCTTGTATGGTATATTTACTAGCAAGAAATTACTTCACTTAAAATCTGGAAATAATTTGTTTTTACTTCACTTTTTGAAAAAATTGCTCTTGATAAGATTCTTGACTGACAGGTCTTTTTTAATCACTTTGAATCATTGCATCATACCACTGTCATCTGAACTTCATTGTTTCTGATGAGAAAGCAGCTGCCGTTCTTTTTTTTTTTTTTTTTTTTTTTTTTTATTTTTTTTTTTTTTTTTTTTTTTTTTTTTTTTTTTTTTTTTTTTTTTTTTTTTTTTTTTTTTTTTTTTTTTTTTTTTTTTTTTTTTTTTTTTTTTTTTTTTTTTTTATTTTTTTTTTTTATTTTTTTTTTTTTTTTTTTTTTTTTTTTTTTTTTTTTTTTTTTTTGTTTTTTTTTTTTTTTTTTTTATATAATATATTATAAACAAGAACAATCGTTGGGCTCTGCCGCCGGAGCTGGAGTGCAGTGGCACGATCTTCAACAGCTCACTGCAAGCTCCGCCTCCCCGGATTCGCCATTCTCCCTGCCGATCAGCCGTCCGGAGTAGCATGGGAGTGCTATACAGGCGCGCAGTCGCCCGGGGATCTAGTGTTTTTTTGTTTTTTTTGTATTTTTTTTTTTAGTAGAGGACGGGTTTCACATGTGTTTAGACCAGGAAGATGGTCTCGATCTCTGACTCGTGATCGCCGTCTCGGCCCTCCCAAAGTGCTGGGATTACAGGCTTGAGCCACCGCGCCCGGCCGCAGCTGCCGTTCTTATTCATCTCCTTGCATCCTTGCATTTGCATGTGACAAGTTGAGTTTTATTTGCTGCTTGCAAGACTTTCTCCTCATTTTACACTTTTAACATTTTAAACATGATTTTTTCAGTGAGAATCTTTTTGTTTTTTGTTTTATTTTGAGACAGTCTCACTCTGTCACCCAGGCTGGAGTGCGATGGCACGCTCTCGGCTCACTGTAACCTCCGTCTCCTGGGTTCAAGCAATTCTTCTGCCTCAGCCTTCCAAGTAGCTGGGAGTACAGGTGCCCACCACCATGCCCTGCTAATTTTTATATTTTTAGTAGAGATGGGGTTTCGTCATGTTGGCCAGACTGGTTTCAACCTTCTGACCTCAGATGATCTGCCCGCCTCGGCCTCCCAAAGTGCTGGGATTACAGGCATGAGCCACTGCGCCCGGCCGGATCTCTTTGTTTTTTATCCTACTAGAGTTCTTCGAGAATCTTGGACATGTGAAATAATGTATTTTATCAGATTTGGTAAGTTTTCAGACATTATGTCTTATAATATTTTTTCTTCTCCTCTTCTAACTTCCCCGCCACATAGTGTCATGACTCATGTATTGGTTCATTTAATGGTGCCCTGTTTCTCTGAGTCTCTGTCTGTTTTCCTTTCTTTGTTCCTCTATTCTTCACATTACATCATTTTTATCAATCTATCTTCAAGTTTACTGATTTTTTTTTCTTTGGACATCTCAAAACTACTATTGAGCCTCCCTAGTAAGTTCTTCATTTTGGTAATAGTGCTTTTCATCTACAGAATTTTTATTTAGTTCATTAAAAAATACTTTCTATCTCTTTATTGATGTTCACTATTTGATGAGACATTGTTATCATATCATCCTTTAATTCATTCAATATCGTTGTCTTTATTTCTTTCAAAATAGTTACAGCTGGTTTGAAGTCTTTATCTGCTAAGTGTTATCAACTGCATCCTCAAAGATAAGTTCTACTGTGTGCATTTTTTCATGTGTATGGTCCCCAATTTTTTATTTATTTGCATTACTGATAATTTTTTGTTGTAAACTGTACATTTTAGATACTAGTTATAATAACTCTGGATCCTGACACCTCTCTACTTCCCATCTTATTGTTTGTTTGTATACTTGTTTAGTGACTCAACTGGACCAGTTCAGTGAAGTCTATTTATTACCGCACACTGTGCAGTTTCTCATGTTGCTCTTCAGAGGGGACAGCCTTGGGTATGCGCAGTCTTCACCTAGCCTTCACACAGATGACTGTGATTTTAGCTGGGGTTTTAGCTCTTTGCCTGTTTCACTGATCTTCCTGTTAAACTTTGGATGATCTGTCGTGAATGGCATCAAATCTAGTTACATTTCACTAATTACTAACTGGTTGTTGTATTGTTTTTAACAATGCTCTGAGGCATAAAATTTTCCATAGTCACATCCAAATGTAGTGTGGCCCCTTCTGCAGGATTAAACTAAAACATTTTCATCAGGCTGGACTTTGAGGCTTGCTTTGCACCCTCAAAAGTCAATGTCTTTTGAGAGAGCGATAGTGATTTCTGTTCTTATAGCATGCATCTCCCTCTGGACAGAAACTCTTCTCCTGCTTCTGACCGGGAGGCAGGATTAGTGGCCCAATTCTCTTAGAATGAAAATTCTGTCCTAGGTTTGGACGTTGGAATGATGGTGGTCTATGGTAGTTTTGTCTTCTACTTTTCCTACTGGCATGAAACCTCCACCATATGAGTAAACTGAGGTGGAAGGCAACTGGGACTTAGTTTTCTTGGCCTGCTGCACCTAGCTTGAGAGTTTCCATTTTGCAGGTGAGGGCTGGGTGGAAAAAGGAAACCCCAGAGCTTTCTGTCATGTTTGCATGGAATAAAGCTTTTTCAACGGAGCTGGGAAGAATGGATGAGTAGTGCTCATAGCTTTTACTTCTTAGGAAGAAGTCCTAATGTTAGGGAGCTGGGAGAAGAGTGAATTCCATATTCTTGGCTACACCTGCCTACAGGAGAACTTTTGTCACACTGAGGTGGGGAAGGAGAGTGAGTAGGTTATAGGTGAAATGGCACAGATTCCAATTGCATAGACTCTCTTGAGTAAATGTTTTTCCAATTGCTAAATGCCCTTATGACAATTTCCAGAGACTTAAAGAGTATTATTTTTTTTGTAATTTTCATGAGCTATAGTTGTTTTCCAGAAAGTTATGGTCGTTTTGTTTTAGAAGAGGGTCCAAGGCCATCCTCACACTACCATTCCACAAGTATTTCTCGCCCTTTGTGCATTTTTGCAGTCTGGCAAGTTTGTCTTATGGTATTTATGTATGTTCCAGTTCCTCCATTTGCACATGTATTTTTAGAGGACATATTCTATGCAATTGAGTTTTGTACACTCTTCTCAGTTGTTGTTTGTTAAAGAATACACCATCCTTTCCACATATAATCATTTGGCTAAACCTCATCCATTCAGAATATTATATTTTCCCCCAACGGTCATCTTTATTGCCTTGTAGGCTATTTCTACTTTTCACATTTCTTTATGGTCCACTTTGACATATTTCATAATTCATAAAGCTCCATGAACCAATGCAATGATTCTTGGATGTACCCTAATCTCCTCAATTAATTTTGTTAAATTCTTTCTATTCTCTACAAGTTGTTTAATTATTTTAGAAGTATGGGACCAAAGTTCCCAAATTAAAGATCTAAATTATGGCATTGTATATGAACAGAAATAGATTTACCATACACTTTCAGCAGTATTCCCAATGCTAAATATAATTATATGTTATACAACACGTTCTATAAGTCAAGATTTCTCCTAATTTTTTCACATGTATTTTTAAAATTTAATTCACAATAGTCTCTGCTAGTCAAATATTAAAAGCATAGTTTTATACAAAAGAACAATAAGAAAGAGAAGTTTAAGTAACTTGCCCAATATGACACAGTGACACAGCTGAATTATATATTTGAACAGGAAATATAAAATATTTTCTCTTATCACAAATCCCATGAGATCATGCTCCACATTTAGTTGACACTTATAGTGTCAGCAACATATTAGGATATTTTTAGGGACCAGATCATAACAAATCTAGGTACAATATTAACCTAGACAACTCAAGCAAATATTCTGATCAGGTGATTTAGCTTATATATGTAATTTTTCATATCCTCAAAATAGATTTATAGGAATGTTCTTAGAAAAAAACAAAATTTTGGGACAATAGGTCTTTATTTTCATGCTATTCTGGATTGAATATGTCTAAACGTAAAATAATGTTACTTTTTCCAGTCTTTCCCCCCCAAATCTGCCATGTTTATGTGTTCAATTTAATATCTCCTTTTCCATTATGTACACTGGGGCCATGCTAAATGGCTTACAGTAAGGAATCATTGTGATCTGAAATGCCAAACCCAACATCATATTTCTTAGCTCTAATATCATTAGACAGTCATATTTTATAGCTGTGACAGCAAGGTTATGACAGATGACACTTTGAGAGTGTTGGGGGAGAAAGCTCATATAGCACTTAATCAAATGGTTGCAATGTCTAAAAGGATTAAAGTCAAGCAGACTATGACTCATAAAATTATGTTTCCTATTATTATCTTAAAACGGACAATGAAATACTGTCTTAAATGTGTATGTATGTGTGTGTATTTCCTATTCTTTTTGAAAAAAAAGTCCATAGCACAAAGCTAACATAATTTTTCCCCAGAGAGCTTTGTATATTGATTTTTTGAAAGTATGCATGTATGTCTGTACTTTCTATGCTTCCTGAATACTTGAAATAGTGTCTGTGGTAAACTGTGTATCAACACTCCTTCCTAGCTAATGAGTATTAGACTATTGCATAACTACAAACATCACACACACACACACACACACACGCAGTCTTTTTTTCTCTCTCTCTAAAGAATGAGTAAACAAACTAAAAAAGAAGGAAAGAAGAAAGGAAAGAAAGAAGAAAGAGAAGGAAGGAAGGAAGGAAGGAAGGAAGGGATTACTTTTAAGATTCAGAGATATTTGTAATACATTTTTCAGTGTTGTCATTAGCAAAGTATATGAACAATTCCAATCATAATTTATTTCCTAAGGTTAGAATAGAACTTTCCGTTTGTTGCCATGGTCAAAAATAGAAAGAAAGAAAGAAGGAAAGGAAGAAAGAAAGAAAGAAAGGAAGGAAGGAAGGAAGGAAGGAAGGAAGGAAGGAAGGAAGGAAGGAAGGAAGGAAGAAAGGAAAGAAAGAAAGAAAGAAAGAAATAAAGAAAGAAAGAAAGAAAGAAAGAAAGAAAGAAAGAGAAAGAAAGAATTTCCACTTATACAGCTTACAAAAGCAGATATGAAAATTGGAAAATTTTCTAGCAAAGAAATTTGAAGTGTATTGTCCTCCAAAATAAAATTTCCATATTCCTGAATGGCTACTTATAGATATTTTCTCTCAAATGTTTTCTAAGAAAATTTATTGTCAGATTTTCTTTTTTATAATAATTCTGGATTTTCCCATAGAAAATTATACCTAATGTTGAGTATGATGTTTCCAAAGTCTTCCTTCATTATTGCATTCCTCTTTATAATCATCATAGTCTGTTACAGTGAAGACCTACTTTGGATGGATAATAATGGCACTTTTGACAAATTTAACCACCAAGCAATTTTACCTGTTAGAAACAAGTTACTGAAATAAAAAAAAATATTAACAGTAAAAACAGATGTGAAAAACCTTGCATAATGATTCATAAAATAAATGAGACATATTGAGTCCACAAGGAATATTATGATTTCTCATGCTTACAATAGGATAAAATAAGTTCCAGGTTAGTGCATTCATGAAGGTTGTCTAATTTTCAGAAACTGTGTTCCGACATTGAGCAGGAAATGCTTGTAATCTGTATAAGCATAACTAAAATTAAAATCTACTCTTTTTGCTTCTGCTACTATCTGAATTCCACTATTTTGTGCAGTTGAATTCCCCCTCTGCACTATCTCTGGGGCCTAATGTAACAAGAAGCCACGAACCCACTGCTTTCATCTAAAACTATGTTTAAAAAACTCAAATGCTTATAGGGCTCAGGTGAATGGAAATGAGTGTAAAACTAAAGCCTCTGTGCATCTCCGCATTATTTCTGGTTTTCAAAAAGAGAATAACATCTAGATTGTTATATGAAAATTTCTGCTTTTTAGTATTGATTCAAAAAGTTTTAATTAAAAAATTTCAAACTCTGTGATCAGAAATCACACACAAACTTATTACTGAAACACACACATACACACACACACACACACACACACACACACACGCATACGCCCCACCTAGGTCCAACTGAGACCTTCTGACAAATTTATGATGCTTTAGAAACGGATTTAACACTGAAACATTTCCATCTATATGCCTAAACATTTAATTTTCAAGAGTGAACATATGAATTTTGACGTTTATATTTCATAATACCCCCATTGAATATACTTTGATTTTTTTGTACTTGATACATTCTTATTCAATTCAAATAATGACAATTGTAATGTTTGATTGAAGATAGAGTGGGCACAGTTACTTTTGCTAAAGTGAGGGAATCATAGGGAATATGGTTGTAGTTTTTACAAGTGGTATACGTTATCAAAGTGTTCATATTATGTTTAATGAAACATGACCTTTCCAAAACACATGTATATTTTTGAAATGCACACGAAACTTTGGCTTTAAGGATCACAAAGAAAATGATTAATTTATCTTGGTCATGATTTTAGCTGTCACAAACTCAAATGTTTTATTGTACTCTTACTGAAACATGCGCATTGCTCAACCGGTGGAAGCATCCTACGTACTAGACAGAATATATCCAAGCGTGTAGCTTGCAAATGACATTTCATAAGCAGCATATGTCTAGATAAAATTGTCATATAAAGCTCTTATATTTCCTAAGCCTGTGGAAACAGGTCATCAAAGTTTACGTTGTCTTGAGAAAAAATGTTTGCCAAAGCATTATTTTAAAATCTCTGCAATTAAAAAAATTAAAATGTAACATTTAAAGAGAATACTTAGGTCATAGCCAGTTAAGGCAAATTCACCACTATCTCACTGATTCGAGAATAAGTTTGCACTTAAAAAGCTTCTATTAATATGATGCGATATTTTCCTGGGTAACAGACCACTAATGTGCAACTGAAACCTCATTTAAAACTGTGATTTTAATCAAAACATACAATAAGTATCTGTCTTATTTGAGTATCTTTGATAATTTTGTTATGTAACATATATGAAGGGGTTTGAAGATCTTCAGAATTTCATGGAAGTTTAGGCCCGGCTCGGTGGCTCACGCCTTTAATCACAGCACTTTGGAAGGCCAATGTGGGTCTATTACCTGAGGTCAGAAATTCGAGATGAGCCTTGACAACATGGTGAAACCCCATGTCTACTAAAAATACAAAAATTAGTTGGGTGTGGTGGTGGATGCCTGTGATCCCAGCTACTCTGGAGGCTGAGGCAGGAGTATCACTTGAACCCAGGAGGTGGAGGTTGCAGTGAGCCAAGATCATACCCTTGTGCTCCAGCCTGGTTGACAGAGTGAGATTCTGTCTCAAAAAAACAAAACAAAAAACAAAACAAAAAAAGAAAAGAAAACAATTAAAAAATAATACAATAAAATTTAAAAATAAAAAAAAGAATTTCATGAAGTTCAGTCTTGATGGTGTGGGTTTTTTATGCATCTATTTTGAAACAACTATTTTATTTTATCTAAATGCACCAACCCCAAATCCAAAGACTAGTGTTACTTTACTACATTATAGAATAAGTTCAATTTCAACATTTGGAATTGTTGGTATACGTATATTATATTTATGCACAACTAAGTAGAAACGGTCTTAGATGATTAAGAATGGATGAGAAAAAATTGACTTTGTAATAGAGCAAAGATAATTTCAAGAAAATTGAGATGGAATATTAAGTGGTAAAAACAGGTATCAATGACTGTAAATACTTCACTATTGCATTTTATTACTAAATAGTATATATGTTTACTAAATTTACACATGATTAGAACTAAAGACTCACAGTAATCTAGAATTTAAAAAACCTTTACGTATGAGCTAATTCAAGGCTGTTAAATCTTTTGGCTGCCCTAGGCCACATTGGAAGTAAAGAATTGTCTGTGTTCACACATAAAATGCACTAACGCCAACCATAGCTGATGAACTGAAACAAAACCAATCAAAACACACACATACACACACACACAATCTCAAAATGTTTCAAAAAAGATTACAAATTTGTCTTTTAAATCCAATTCAAATCAAATCAAATTCAAAGGCATCCTGGTGTGTATGCGGCCCATAAGTTGCGGGTTGGGCAAGCTTGATCTAGCTTATCTCATCTAAAGTCTCAAAAATATAAGCAAATATTTATGTACAATTGGCAGAATAAACTAAAATTTAGACCCACATATTCTGACTTTATGTTCAGGCTCTCCTATCGATAAATATGGTTCACGTATAAAATTTAGAATTATTGATTTTCACGTAAGGGAAATTAACAGAAGCAGAACTTCAGTTACCCTCTAGGAGTATCACATTTTATTTCTTATTAACAATATGCCAGATTTTTATTCCAGTTAATGTTCTATAAATGTCCATATCAATGACCTCTTATACTTATCAAAATAATTTTATTTCTGTAAATAAAGTTGCCATTAATTTGAGGAAAGTCTGTTCAGCAGAGACAGATTGTAGAAATGGGAAGACTTGAGTGTTTTGTTAACATATTTTTGTATAAATGGTCAAACTACCCTCACAATGAAGTAGGAACCAGCACTAGCTTGACCCCTTCTTGGGTACTGGTTTTAAATAAAAAATTCTTATAAAATCTCATTATGAAAATGAGTTACAGAAAGGTATCTAGAACCTGATGCCTCATTTCTGAATTTCCTATTTATTTGTTTGGTGAAAATATCTTGTTGGGTGAAAATAATCTTTTCTTGATTAAAGTTTATTAATTTCTGACAGAGTCCATTACATTCCTTGTCCAGAAATTTGGTTAATTTAAAACAATAAAAGAGATATCACACCTTGGTAAGTTTAAAAGGGAGCAGGAAAGGTTAAATAATTGAATGATATTTAAATAAACATGAGAATTCATGACACTAAGTATAAAATCTTCATGATCACCATTTACATAAACAATAACTTTTTGCCATTTATCCTTCTAACTTCTACAACTGCTGAACTGGTTTTCCCACCTCTAATCTTGATCTTTTCCAAATAATTTTCTTCACTGTGCCTAGAACAATCTTCTTAAAAGGCAAATCGAAAGGTGTCACCTCTGTGCTTGAAACCCTTCAATGGCTCCCTGTTACCTAGAGGATAAAGTCCAAATTTATGTTCAAGACATTAGATGTTCTTTAACGTCAGATGGTCATTTGCCCTCTTTCTCACTCTGTGTATGATTCTAAAATATTGTAGAGCTCAATCATCACCTCTGGACCTTGCTCATGCTCTACCTGGAAACTTCTAATATTTTTTCATCTTAATCTTTTTTTTTTTTTTTCATTACTGTTGAGGAGTCTCCTCTTTTGGTAAACTCACTGAGCTTCTTAGTTTATATTACACGTACCTTCTATATTCTCATCAAGCCCCTTGTACTGTTTGGGTACTTATTTCTCCCTTTACATAGATTCTTACATCTTCATAAACATCAAGATTCACATCCTAGGTGATAGGTGATAATTACTTAATAATAACTTTCTGGGTAGATGCATAAAGGAATGAATATTGAACTGAAAATCATCTCACATAAAATAATTCCTGTGAGAATCCATGTCCCTACTTTGACAGTGTTTCCACTAGAGACCAAAGAAGACCTGGGACGGCACTCAGAAGCCCAGGCTGGCACACCCTTGATGTTCTTTCCACCACCTACTCCTGATTTCAGGTTCTTCACCAAACCTCAGCCCACTTGACAAGCTGCTTCCTTTCCGTGATCATCCCTTGCCAGCATTCCAACCCATTTCCCAACTAGTTAATCTTTTGAAAATTCTTTGAGCTACAAAACCTATAAGCTCCACTCTGCCCGTATTTTTATCCATTGCAGATTTTATTTTTTATTCCCAGTTGTTTCTGACAGCCCACTTATGTTACTGTCTAACTTGATTATGGGGTAGTAAATGGTACATTCCATGCTGTCCTTCAGTGAGTTGGAATACTACAACCTTGTGTAAATCAAGTTAGATGATGATAATATTAGCCCTGAGACCAGATGTTGCCTTTCCCTGACATAGGTCAAGAAAGTGACTGCCTTCATTATATGTGTGAAAGGAAAAATTTGTCTCAAAATATTATCCACCAACACTGACGACCTGAAAGTTCATATGTCTACAAGAAATCTCTCTCTCTTGTATAAGTCACAATGCCTTCCCTGCTTTTCCTAAAGAGTCAGTGTATTAACTGACAGGTATTCACCAATGCATTATTAGATAAATTCATTGGAGAAAATAGCTATAGCAAAACACCTATGAAAAGTACTGTGAAGGAATGGTAACATTTAAGAGGGAAGAAAGATTTTTTAAATGTCCCATGGGAAAAGCTAAGGATGACGCAATCCGAGGGAGGTGGATGGGGAATGAGCATAGGCAATTAGAAAAAAACAAGTTTTCCAAAGTCAGACTGTACTTGGACATTTTTTTTTATTTCTTCCACTATTCTACCAGAAATTTAGTGGTGGTCCTTAAATTCAAAGTTTATAAAATAATGTACTAGTTGTAGGAGTAAGTTAAGTGACCATATTCAATTACTATCAACCAGAAACTATTTATAACCCTCCATCAAAGGAAAATAAATGCCTAGTAAAACTAGTATCACAAAAATTAGTTGCAACAGAAACACTAATTGCAACTCCAGTTTCTTTGGAGTTCTCTAGATATTTATAGTTTTACACGTTGGAGTGTGGTCAAGTCTAAACATGCTAGTTATTGTAATGAAAACTTTACAGCAAAATATCAAAGAAAAAATGTTCCTGTTAGCTTACAAACAATAAGATCATATAACACTCATTCTTTACATAAATGCATATTTTCAACATATCAACAGCAATTGCAGTCACGAAAATATTGAATGTTATTACAATTTTGTGACATTGTGGGATAATTTTCTATATTTTGTGCTTTTATCTGATTTCGTAGGTGCTTCAACTAGACTCTTATGTACGTGGTACGTGTTTTTGGTCAATAATATGATCAAAAGGCAAAGAGCAATTTGAAACTTTATTAACTCAATTGACCTTGGATAGTTTCCTCTTCAAGATTTTTTTTTTTTTATGTTACATATAGTTACCACAGTACTTTTTTTTTAAATATACTTTAAGTTCTAGGGTACATGTGCACAATGTGCAGGTTTGTTACATATGTATACATGTGCCAAGTTGGTGTGCTGCACCCGTTAACTTGTCATTTACATTAGGTATATCTCCTAACGCTATCCTTCCCCACTACTCCCTCCCCACAATAGGACCCGGTGTGTGATGTTCCCCTTCCTGTGTCCAAGTGATCTCATTGTTCACCTCCTAACTATGAGTGAGAACATGCAGTATTTGGTTTTCTGTTCTTGTGATAGTTTGCTGAGAATGATGGTTTCCAGCTGCATCCATGTCCCTAAAAAGAACACAAACTCATCCTTTTTTATGGCTGCATAGTATTCCATGGTGTATATGTGCCACATTTTCTTAATCCAGTCTGTCACAGATGGACATTTGGGTTGATTCCAAGTCTTTGCTATTGTGAATAGTGCCAC
>NW_016804402.1:316423-349163 GCF_001698545.2 Rhinopithecus bieti
GTTTGATAGACTGAAGCCTTCTTCTCTCAACTCATCAAAGTCATTCTCCATCCAGCTTTCTTCCATTGCTGGCGATGAGCTGTGTTCCTTTGGAGGGGGAGATGAGCTCTGATTTTTTGAATTTCCAGCTTTTCTGTACTGCTTTTTCCCCATCTTTGTGGTTTTATCTGCCTTTGGACTTTGATAATGGTGACATACTGCTGGGGTTTTGGTGTGGGTGTTCTTTCTGTTTGTTAGTTTTCCTTCTAACAGTCAGGACTCTCAGCTGTAGGTCTGTTGGAGTTTGCTTGAGGTCCACTCCAGATCCTGTTTGCCTGGGTATCAACAGTGGAGGCTGCAGAAGATAGAATATTGCTAAACAGTGAGTGTTGCTATCTGATTCTTGCTCTGGAAGCTTCATCTCTGGGGTGTACCCTACCATGTGAGGTGTGAGGTGTCGGTCTGCACCTAGTGGGGGATGTCTCCCAGTTAGGCTACTCAGGGGTCAGGGACCCACTTGAGCAGGCAGTCTGTCTCTTCTCAGATCTCACCCTCCGTGATGTGAGATCCACTGCTCTCTTCAAAGCTGTCAGACAGGGACATTTACCTCTGCCAAGGTTTCTGCTGCTTTTTGTTTAGCTATGCCCTGTCCCCAGATGTGGAGTCTGCAGAGGCAGGCAGGCTCCTTGAGCTGTGGTGGGCTCCACCCAATTCGAGCTTCCCAGCGGCTTTGTTTACCTACTTAAGCCTCAGCAATGGCAGGCGCCCCTCCCCCAGCCTTGCTGCTGCCTTGCAGTTAGATCTCAGACTGCTGTGCTAGCAATGAGGGAGGCTCCGTGGGTGTGGGACCCTCTGGGCCAGGTGTGAGATATAATCTCCCGGAGTGCGGTTTGCTAAGACCTTTGGTAAAGTGCAGTATTAGGGTGGGAGTTACCCGATTTTCCAGGTGTTGTGTGTCTCAATTTCCTTTTGCTAGGAGAAGGAATTCCCTTTCCCCTTGTGCTTCCCAGGTGAGGTGATGCTTAGCCCTGCTTCAGTTCTCACTGGTTGGGCTGCACCCATGGACTAGCACCAACTGTCCGACATGCCCCAGTGAGATGAACCCAGTACCTCAGTTGAAAATGCAGAAATCAACCATCTTCTGTGTTGCTCATGCTGGGAGCTGGAGGCTGGAGCTGTTCCTATTCGGCCATCTTGGGCGCACTCCCTCTCCAAGATTTTTATCTTCATATCTCACTTTGAATTTTTTTTAAATATACTTATAATTTAAAAAATTTCTTTAAAAAATACTTTTCCAGCAACTTAATGGCTGTTTATTACATCTTTTAATCTAATACATATCTGGCCATCACTTGAAATTGAATTTTACATAATAAGTTAAAATAGTCTTAGAGCATTCTTAACCAACTCTAAAAGTTACTTACGTTTTAGAAAACTGAAACATATTAAAATATATTTAACAATTTTATATTGTATTTATTGTATTTATTATTGGATCATACTTTATATTACAATAGAAAAGTATTCAAATATGTTATCAAAACTACATTTTATGTTTTAGAACAGTTTTCTAGGCTTTAACAAGAAAATAAACCCTAAATTATATATTCCCACCAATATTCTGAAATCTCTGTTAACAGTTCAGAAACAGTAAAAGAAATCTTTAAAATTACATAGAAAAAACAAAATATGACATGAATTCTTTTCAGTTTGTGAAAGAGAGTTTGCTTTGGATTCTTATTGTGACATCAAAAAAGCAGGCATAACTCTTCAATTCAATGATTTAGGAAAGTCTTATTGAAATGAACACTCTTTGGTTGTGCTGCTCGTTCCCTCAGCGCTGGATCCTGAAGCCAGTGGTTTAATTGTGTCGATGACTAACTTCCATTGTGCAAAGAATTTAATTACACAGTGTGGTTCAGTTTCTATTTTGCCAGGCAATCATTCATGCATAAAAGAATGCTGTAGAAAGTAAGTGGTAAAATGCAAAAGAAATTGAAAGCATATGACCGTAGTCTGGCAGCAAATAAGTAGCTTTCAAAGAAAAGCCAGGATGCCTTAACTGGGAGTTGCATCACAGTCCTGAAACAAAGAGCAAGTTGGCAGCCAAGAAGAAATAGTGCTCACTGTTCAACGTTATAAAATTATTTGGACCTACTTTTGATCTTTGGTTACTGGTCAATTAGGGAAATTCATTAAGTGAAACTAAAATATCTTTAAAACCATATAAATTTTTTAAAAGAACAATATTGCTCTTTAGAGGTATACTCTCCATCTCCTCTGTTGTGAAATAATTATTCTGATTTTTAATTTCTAATAGTGGCTCCATATGAACTGAGAGGACAGCTTTGCAATGACCCTGGGTTATCAAGGCGGGCAGGGCTGAAAGATTAGTGTAGTATCTAAAACTTCGTATTGCTTTACAGATGCTTTGAGTATGGTATGTAATATCAAGACACAATCCTGAAAATATTAGATGTTCTGCCTGTGACAATATTGGCTTCAAATAACATATTTATAAGTGAAAAATGGAGAAGAGTTTAATCTGAGCATGAAGTACACTTCCTAGTTGAAATTGGTATCCTGAGAGTAGGAGATAGTGTACTCTGCAATCAATAATTACTTTATGTCACTTTTATTGTTGTTGTTTTATTGAAAAAGCTAAAATTTAACACAATTACACTTTAGTTGCTTTATCTCAACAGTTGATATTTAACATTTGAATTTGTGTTAATTTAAATTTTGAATTTGACCGAGTGCAGTGGCTCACGACTGTAATATCAGCACTTTGGGAGGCCGAGGCAAGCAGATTACTTGAGGTCAGGAGTTTGAGAACAGCCTAGCCAACATGGTGATACCCTGTCTCAACAAAAATACAAAAAATTAGCCGGGGATTGTGGGGATTCTCTGTAATCCCAACTACTTGGGAAGCTGAGGCAGGAGAATCGCTTGAACCCAGGAGGCAGAGGTTGCAGTGAGCCGATATAGCACTATTACACTCCAGCCTGAGTGACAGAGTAAGACTACATATCAAAAAATAATGATAACATAAATTAAGAAGAAACAATAAACTTGGGAGAATTTAAAACAATTATTTTAGTTCATTTTTGTAAAACATGGGGAAATTCAACAAGTAGAGATGCTAAATAGTAAATTCCCAGGAATATCACTTGATCTGAATGGGGAAGACTATGATGAGAGGGACGAATGTGATGTGGCACATAAAGCAGTCATAAAGCACAGACAGTTAGAGCCGAAAGGGTAGAAACACTGATTTTGCAGTCAAATGAGTCGGGGGCTTGATTTCCAATTCTGTCACATACTGGTTGTGTGATCTTGTATAATGTCATGCCTGTAAATATTTATTTCCTCACATGTGAACTTATGATAATTATGACATGGATTTTACAGGGCTGATATGAGCATTACATGAGGTAATGTGTAGACAATACTTGACTCACAGTAAATGTTCCCTGAGTTTGGGCTGAATTGAGTGTGGAGTGAAGAGGGATAAATTCTGGCAGCCATTGTATGTGCTGCAGTGTCATCAATGTCCCTCCTCATGAAGTATCTTGCAAAGTAAGGTCTATGGAAACAGCAAGCTTACATTCAGAGGTTTTCCAAAATCACATTCCTTCCTGAACCTGAAATCCCTTCTTCTGTTATTTCTGAATCCACACATTTACCCGTTGAATAAAATATTTTTGTGAGAGTTTATTCTTGATATATAAGCTCAATTGATGTATATATTCTATTGATATATATAAGTAAAGGACCAATTTTATTATATATTTTCTCTATTAAGTTATAAAAACTCTCCAAAGGGGTGGGAAATACATTGCCTGTTCATTTTGCTAGATTTTTCTAGGATGTGAGGTGTGAGGTAAAGGTGATGCTTAAAAACCACTGAGCTAAAGGTCCTGGAGAAGAGGCTACCATCCATAAATTGGAGTATTAGAGCATAGGTGCTGAAAACTGTGAACTTGTCTCTTTTACCGTGGTGATCACACAGGACTGAAGATCACAAATTAAGAAAAAATCCGAAATACTGAAAATGGCACACAAAAAGAAGCATTTTGCTAAGAGTCTAAACATTGGAAAAACTGAGAAATTATTATTTTTTTCTTGGAGTTAAGAAAAGAGATGTGATCTAGTATATGGTTTAAGAATTCTAAAATGTATTTATTACTTAGTATTTTTAAAATGGTACAAAATAAAGATGTATTTAAACTTGAGTAATTTAGATCATTAATGAGGAGTATATTTTCCAAAAACAAGCATCTATAATAAAAAAGTTCCTTAACATTGGCAAAGCAATCATCCTTAATGGTTTTAAAATAACAGAATATGAAATGTAAGAGTTTGGAGACATGAGAAATAATTTCAATAAAACCTTTGATTTTACCCATTTATTTTATTTTACCTATTTAGGCATCTATTTATTATGCTTAAATTATCATCTAGCTTAGAGACAAACAAATAAAATTTATATTTACTAGATGAGAAAAGGAATCGGATTTTATGACAATCTTAAAAACATTGAAATGAATACATTGATTTGTTTAAATATCCATTTTAGACATACAGCAAGGTAACCATAGAAAACTGCTCATAACATATTTATACTATCCTCTATATAATATTATTGAAGAATGTGAAACCTACTTCTGAAACGAAGAACAATAGAAACGGATCAGATGTGTTTGCTCTAATACAGACCCAAATTGCTGTGAAAGACACAGATCAGAAGGAAACTCTCCAGGGAAAAATTTGCCAAAGTCATCATCTAATCATATAATCAGTATAAGTAGGTCATGAAAATACTCAAGATACTTGCCCTCTAGAAGGTCTGACCTGGAAGAATTCTTTTTTCTTTTGAGATGATAATAAATTAGAGCTGGAAACACACCATCCCTGAATATATCACACGGAAATTGAGAGTGAATTAACAAATAAACATTATGGACGTAATATCACCAGATGAAAAGCTTTCAAAATAAATGAGTTTGACATCTTTTAATTCACTATGATAAATTCCAGTTGAGATTTTAACTTGGCTATGATAGGCTTTGTGGCACTGACAAGAAATGAATTTAAAATGAGCCTGATAATAATAAAATGTTTTAGGTACTTTTTTCTACTTCCCTTCAAAAATCCCCTTTATTTCCCTGTTCAGTCAATCTTCAGTTGCTAAAGAAAACCAGTAAGTCATCAGAGAAGTGCTTTAAGTGCTCACAGCATAGGAAAAAATTGGTCTTCTTTCCTCCCAAAGAATGCATGATTAAAAATCTGTAAGATATGTTTTAAATGTACACCCACGCATCCAGACAACCACTGCTACCACAAAGAAGGAAAATAGTCCAAAAGTGACTCGAAAGGACATCTTTGTACATCCTGCAGAAAGCTGGGACCTTTCAACATATTTGTGGCTTCATTGCAGGAAACAGACTCTTATTTGTTGATGAAGCTATTATGTAGTTATGAAGCAATGCTCTTTTAACTGAGGCTGTGCAATTTTTTTTAAACTATTGGTTAAAATACAGTAAATTTAAATTCTTCAACAGAAAAGTAAAAAACCAAAGAATGAGATCAATCTCCCACCCAGTTTTGTAGGAAAAGTTGCCACCTCAAAGATCAGAGGACACAATATGCTTTCAGTTATGATTTCCTCATGCTTAAAACTTGGCTGTGAAAAGCCACGTCCCTTCAAGTGGATGAAATTTGGCATAGAAACCAGTGAATTGCCTGTTCTTAAAACTAATTTAGTCTGGGCGTGGTGACTCACGCCTATAATCCCAGCACTCGGGAGGTCAGGAGATCGAGACCGTCCTGGCTAACATGGTGAAACTCTGTCTCTACTAAAAATACAAAAAGTTAGCCGGGTGTGGTGGCGGGCACCTGTAGTCCCAGCTACTTGGAAGGCTGAGGCAGGAGCATCGCTTGAACCCAGGAGACAGAGGGTGCAGTGAGCCGAGATCACGCCACTGCACTCCAGCCTGGGCAACAGAGCAAGACTCAGTCTTGATAATAATAATAATTAAATTAAATTAAATTAAATAATTAAACCAATAAATAAAAAATTTAAATACCTCAGTTTCTTCTGTAGAACAGGAATGTCAACATTTCAAGTTTTTCCATAATCATATTTTCTCCCCTCCAACTTAAATACCTAATTTGATAACGATGCTGAAAATGATTAGTTTTCAGCTGCTTTTACCTTATGTGTAATAGTCATCCAGATAAAGGAATATTCTTTACTCCTTTGCATTAGATAATATGCTATGTTATATCAAAGGATGATTTTCAAATAAAAAGAAATATATGCTAGCAGAATTTTAACTTATAGGCTCTAATGTGAAATGTGGTATATTAACTAAAATATGTTTTGTAATAATATAAACATATATGTAGTTCTATGATCAGCACTGATATGCAGGTATGTTAGTGTGTTTGAACAACTACAATGTAATATTTAGAACTGGATAAATTGTATTAAATATTAAAATTTGTTTAAATTATGTAGTAGATATTAGATTTGCTTACCAATATTTCTTGTACACGTGAGTATTGCAATTCCCCACTGCCCTGCCATAAGCGATGGTCTTGGACTTTGCTTTGTCAACAAAATGTGAGTTTGAGTGTTAGTCCATTCTCACATTGCTATAAAAGACACTTGAAATTGGGTAATTTATACAGAAAAGAGGTTTAAATGCCTGTAATCCCAGAACTTTGGGAGGCCGAGGTGGGCGGATCACGAGGTCAGGAGATAGAGACCATCCTGGCTAATATGGTGAAATCCCTTCTCCACTAAAAATACACACACACGCACAAAAAAAAACCCAAAAAACAAAAAACAAACAAAAAAATCAGCCAGACATGGCGGCGGGCGCCTGTAGTCCCAGCTACTCCGGAGGCTGAGGCAGGAGAATGGCATGAACCCGGGAGGCGGAGTTTGCAGTGAGCTGAGATCACGCCACTGAACTCCAGCCTGGGGGACAGAGAGAGACTCTGTCTCAAAAAAAAAAAAAAAAAAAAAGAAAAGAAAAAGAAAAGAAAAGGAGGTTTAATTGGCTCATGGATACACAGGCTGTATAGGAAACATGGTGTTGGCAACTGCTTAGCTTCTGAGGAGGCCTCAGGAACTTACAATCATGGTAGATGGCAAAGCAAAGTGGGAGTAGGCACATCACATGGCCAAACCAGGAGCAAGAGAGTGAGGGGAAGGATTTTCACACCTTTAAACGATATCTCAGGAGAACTCACTACCATGGGGACGGTGCCATGGGAGATGGTGCTAAACCATTAATGAGAAATCCACACCATGATCTAATCACCTCCCACGAGACCCCACATCTGACATTGGGGATTATATTTCAATATGTGATTTGGGTGGGGACACACCACCAAACTCTATCAAAGTGCGTATGCACAATTCTCCCCTCTTTCTTTCCCTGTTGCCTAGACCCTTGTTGTCCTGAGGTATTGTGTTTATTATGAAGCAGTTACTGAATGCTGGACCCTCCCCACCAAGTTTCTGTATGAAGGACAGTTACCTTGGAGAGGTGCCCAGATCTATGGCAGACATTGTGTAAGATAAAAACAACACTTTTGTTGTACTGAGGATCTGATATTTGTATTTTGTTTATTATGGATGCGTAATCCAGACTGGCAGTAATCTAGAAACAGTAATTTTCAAACTTTTGAAATTTTTGAGTTTTTCATATATATATATATGGAAATGTGTATACATATTTATAAATGTAGCTGATTTTTTTGCAGTTTTTAAAATTATACTTTAAGTTCTGAGATACAATGTGCAGAACATGCAGGTTTGTTACATAGGTATGCATGTGCTATGGTGGTTTGCTGGACCCATCAATTCGTCATCTACATTAGGTATTTTTCCTAAGGCTATCCCTCTCCTAGCCCGCAGCATCCCAACAGGCCCCAACAGGTGTGTGATGTTCCCCTCCCTGTGTCCATGTGCTCTCATTGTTCAACTCCGTCTTATGAGTGAGAAAATGCGTTGTTTGGTTTTCTGTTCCTGCGTTAGTTTGCTTAGAATGATGGTTTCCAGTTTCATCCATGTTCCTACAAAGGACATGAACTCATCATTTCCTAGGGCTGCATAGTATTCCATGGTGTATATGTGCCACATTATCTTTATCCAGTCAATCATTGATGGGCATTTGGGTTGGTTCCAAGTCTTTGCTATTGTGAATGGTGCTGCAATAAACATATGTGTGCATGTGTTTTATAGTAGTAATGATTTACAATCCTTTGGGTATATACCCAGTAATGGGATTGCTGAGTCAAATAGTATTTCTGGTTCTAGATCCTTGAGGAATCACCACACTGTTGGATGCAATGATGGAACTCATTTACACTCCCACCAACAGTGTAAAAGCATCCCTATTTCTCCACATCCTCTCCAGTAACTTTTGTTTCCTGACTTTTTAATGATCACCATTCTAACTGGCATGAGATGGTATCTCATTGTAGTTTTGATTTGCATTTCTCTAATGACCCGTGATGATGAGCATTTTTTCATGTTTCTTGGCCCCATAAATGTCTTCTTTCAAGAAGTGTCTGTTCATATCCTATGCCCACTTTTTGATGGGGTTGTTTTTTTCTTGTAAATTTGTTTAAGTTCCTTGTAGATTCTGAATACTAGCCCTTTGTCAGATAGATAGATTGCAAAAATTTTCTCCCATTATGTAGGCTGCCTATTCACTCTGCTGATAGTTTCTTTTGCTGTGCAGAAGCTCTTTAGTTTAATGAGATCCCATTTTTCAGTTTGGCTTTCATCACCATTGCTTTTGGTGTTTTAGCATTTTACTTATATATTTTTATATTATAAAGCATAGTCAAAAGTAAAAAATTAAAATTAAAAAAGGATGAATTTTAAAATAAATTGGGCTCTAATACTTTCTCTACATTTCCATCTAATATCTTTGCTCCTCAAATACCTGCATTTTACTTTGGAGATCACTGATCCAGAAGTTAATGAGACCATGAAATTGATGTAGAGATAATTAAGAAAAAAAATCACTATCAAATATAAGGAGACACTATAATTTTAGATTCTAATCATTAGGTCTCCTCTCTGTAGGCAATGTGTCTCAGAGTGTGGCTGAGTATTGTTAGAGCCTTCCTCCACACTAAATAAATCACAGTCTCTGCAGAGGTTAGAAATCTCTATATTTCAAAGGCCCCCACATGATTCTTACATGTCTTAATGTGGTGAAAATATATATCATAAAGTGTTCTGGAATAAGGTAGCCAGATGTTCCTTTTCATGGTAAAATACTTGAAGGTGATAATATGTGGGCCATTGAGATTTCTATGCACTGATTTCTATACTTGTCCATAATGACTAATTTGAAGCTGAATTTCAAAGACAGAATTCTATGGAACTCAATTTTCTCTTGGAAACTATCTCAACTAAAATATCATTTACAGAGGAAGTCAAAATATGTCCAAAATGCAAACTAATAGAAGTATTTTATCAAGTGACAGCATAACAAAGCACTCTAGAAAGCGTGAATTACATATTTACCCTATATTATGCTATTTGTATGTGTGTGCACGTGCATGCACGTGTGTGTGTGTATAAAACCTAGAGTCACTATGACAATGAATATATATATGTATTTAAATGGTAATTGCCATTTAAAAAAGACTTAATACTGACTACCATTAACTGATTCCATATTTCAGTGTCTTGAAGAAAGGACATCACAAATGTTTTGACTATCATAGTTTTGTTTCTACACAAGGTTTAAATGGAATGGAACATCCACTGTTTTGTAACATGATTGTTCATCAGTTGGATGTTTCAGAGATGGCACAAAGAAAAGTTGCCAAATTTGATGCAATGAAGATTTTCATCTCATATCGTTTCGACTGCTCCCTGTCCTAATTAAATCATCCACATAGGTCGAGTCAGTGGTTTTCAAACACTAAAATCTCCTTTAGCAAACTTCACAATGTAGATTAATAGATGGCTTCAAATATCTACAATATTAATTATTATTTTATAATTGTGATGTTAAGCTCAGGAGGTACTTTTATATATATATCAAATAAAATATTGACAGTAATAAGAATAATAATTGCTGCTATTTTCAGAGTTCACTTTCTCAATTGGCAAACAGGATATGTTACATTACAGGAACTCAACAAATAAGCATAATGAATAACTCCTTCTAATGATGAGATGAGGCTGGAATAATAACAAACCAACAGCTCACTGAGTTAAAGTGCAGGAATATTCCTTTGCATAGGGTTCAGTGAAGAGGTTTGCTGTTAGGAATGATGAAAAAATATATAGAGAACCTTATATTCGTGGATGCTATCTTATCCAGCTCCTCGTCATTCAGAGTATTTTCATCTCTTAAAGCTTTGACAAGCATCTCATCAGTCAAACAGGGATCAACTCTAAACAAACTTGCTGTGGGTAGTTTGCAATTAGGGAGAAAGTGACTTCAAGGGCCTGAGATAAATGCTGTTTGGTTGTTTGTTGTTTCTTTCCTTTTAAACTCTAAAACATCAAATCTTTTCCTTTCACTTACCCAAAAAATCTGAAACAAAACTCTTGCCTTTGTTATCAACAGACGAGGGTCATATCCCTGAGGAAGACCACAGCCTAAGAAAGGTTCATTTATTGTTCAACTTGTTTCTGTGTGTAATTGGGTGTCATTCATGCCGCTCTTTGACAATTTTCTCCATTGTCAGTGACCAGTATAATATCGGGCACAGTGTAGACATGCACCAAAATATTTCCTGTTTGAAAGAATAAATGAATGCTGACTTAAAAACATATTCTGGGTTCATTTAAATGCAAGTTCTGGCAGAATTATTACTTACTTTTCTATGTTCCCCTAGTGATTTGTGCTTTCTGTTTTTCTAGAATGTGCCATAATAACATGTACTCTTTTGTTTTATGTGTCCATCTCACAAACTTTGACCTCTTTGAGTGTACGGGTCATGACTTAATTGAGCATTATATTCTCACACCTGGAACCATGTCTAAACTACAATAGGCACTCAACATACATTTGTGGACCCGAGTTATGTAGAAGTCATAGGAATTTCCATTCCTCAACTGACATAGCTTAAGACTAACCTAGAAGAACAGCAGGTGACCGAATCGCTCAGAACTAAAAAAGAATATGAATCAGAATGACCCATTGACATTATGGAGCAGTGCACAGCTACCAATGAAGGACTGCCTGACTCATGACACAAAATTGGTGAAGGTAACGGAAAACTTCCTTTGGTTCTAGTAGTGATGACGATATAGGATAGAGAATCCTTGCAATCACCTCTGCCACACTTAGGTGCTACGGAGCATACATAACACAGATAGATGATAGCCAACAGAAAGTCAAAAGCTGATTCACAGATCTATACATAACTCAAATCCTAAGTGTCAGAGCTGTAGGTAGCCTGGAGGGCTAAACTAATGTGTCACCTAAATCAGTGTGCCATCTCTATGATCATAGTCCAATGTCACCTGATCCCATGGAGGAAATCCTGGAGCCATGAAACAACCTCATAGGTCCTTGGGCATATGTTGAACCCATAACTATGAGAAAGGGTTGAAGAGGACTCAGAGAAACTAGACCAAAGCCCATGTGGGTACTGGTATGTGCCACACAGCCAGAACAGCTGATTCTAAGCACGTGAGAGAAGCTTGGAAAGTTTTGAGAAAGGCATTCCAAAACATGAGGAGCCGCTGATGTGAGGACCTGCAGCAGGGGTGCCACTTGCCTAGATCTAAGAGTGGCATTGATCTGAATCAAAATTTCCTGATGTGCTCATTGAATATGCATATTTCTTACTTTATTCTAAACATACTGCAGGAAGACCTCTGTGGATGGATCATAAAATTTATGTTTAACAAACTTGTCAGTTAATCTTAAGGACACCAACATTTTAGAGTCACTGATCTAATCTATAAGATCTCTGATCCACTTCAGTAGATGCAGATGGATACCCAGGCTCATTTGTCACCCAGAATCTCTGAGTGTCAATGGTTGACCAATTGACCAGATGGAACTATTTTCTATCCCCCAAACCTTCTGTGCACTTTTATATTTTTACTTCTTTGTTCACTATATTCTTTCTTCATGTATCATTTATTTTATTTTATATGAGCATTGAAGTCTACCTCATTCTTAATGGCACATCCTCTGTAATGCCTGCCTATGTTTGTGTGTGTCTTTTGTACGTTGTTTTTAGTTATTGCCTCCATATCTATATTTCCTTTCAGATTTGACCTCTTGAATGCAGGGAAGGCATGACTTCTTTTGGAGTTCATTTTGTCACATTCGTAGGTGCTCAACTAATAGATTAAATATAATGCCAAATTTAAAGCATACCTTTGTATTCTCCTTTCAGATAAATGTCTTGCCAAAAGAGTTCAGACATACTTTAGTAGAGTCATTTATTTCTAAAACCAAGCCATTCCTAGAATAGAGCTTAGACAAACAGGGTTTCTGCAGCCTACCCATTGAAATTAACATAATGAGTCCCGTTTTAGAGGAGGGACCATCAACACTGCAGAATTATTTTGCTTAAGAAAAAGGCACATCTAGATGTCCAATTAATGCTACTAAATAAGGTGTGTTCTGATAGCAGGGATTGATCTAAAGCAAGAGAAAGTGGTTAATGTATGGATAATCCAAGTCTGGAGTAAGAAAATAGGCTTCTTTTAGTTCTGAATGCTTTTGCCAGATGCATTTATTATACCATATAAATAAAGAGCAAGGCACAAAACTGACACGGTAATTTCTACTCACGCAGCTTGTGAATATGAAAAGTCAGCTTTTACAGGAGAAACTTAGAGCTAAAGCTCCGATCAAACCTCACTTACAGAATTCTGTAGGTCACACAAAGAGAGAATTGAGCTGTATTGAGCATTATAATTGGTCATAGAAGATTATTTTGGAAATCCTAACTCCCTAAGGAATCTGGGATGTGATGAAAAGCTACACTAAAAGAACACTAATGTGGTTGGCACACACTTAAGGAGTAGTGAGAAGACCAAGCTTGACTGAGTTATGAGGTTTGTAAATCATGTTGTTTAGAGTCAGGCATGAATTCAGTCAAATGGGTGAGTAGTGATTGAAATGTGTTCTTCTGATTAAAATCAAATTTTTACATTAAAAAAAATCCTTCAATATTACCTCAACTATATTCATCTCTCAGAAGCAGAATGTAAAGGCTTCACTAAGACAAGATTTCTTTTCTCTGACCTCTGAAGGTTATTAGAACTCAAGACAAATTCAAAAGTTAAATAAAAAAAAAAAAAAACTATGTGAGTTTAATAAAAGCTTAGCAGAATAATTCTGATTTAAAGGCTCACATGTATTTTTGTCATAAGTTCATTATCCTTTCCAGTAAAAAATGTTACCCATAACTTCTGAAAATTGAGCAGCTGGTTTCAGTTGATTGATGGGTATGTTTAATGAAAACAACGAACTGCAAATGAGCTAGCTTCTTGCAGTTGGTTCTATTTCATTCACTGTCTTATGCAAAGGTTCCATCTGTAACTATGTCAGTCACTGAAACTGTTACTCCCGCCAATTCAGCTCTGGAAGGTATTAGACATTTCTGAAAGAATATCCTTTAACTTGAACTCTTTTCTACTAATAAGTATTGACTATGTCTTATGTACAAAAAAGCCCTATTAGTAAGTAAATGCCCCTTTCTCTGAAATGTTAACAGCTGGCAGAGATAGCCTCCTGCCATTTTAGCGCATTATATGACTCATCCATTTGTCCGTAAATTTATATTGAACTCCTGTTCTTTCTGCAGGAGACAAGAGGTACATGGAACAATGTTTCTGCCCTCGTGGGCTATGGTCAAATTGGGAGACAGATAATAACGGAGTAAGTAAGCAGATTAATATGTTTTAATATGAAATATTTTACTTAAAAAGAATAAAAGTCAAGCAGACTTTGGGGTCTGATAGGAGAAGATAATTTTTCTTCATATGTTGCTCAGGAACGAACTCACTAAGGAGACATTTAAGCAGAAGTTAATAAAGAGAGGGAGTGACCATGTTCTTATCTCAAGAAAGGAGGCAGGACATATTTTTTACACAAACAGTATAATGATAACTCAAGTGTGTATGAAACACTGATATAAATATTAAAATTACATTAACATAAACCTTTTATCACATCTATGAGCATGATAACTAAAAGGATGTTTATATAACTCTGGTACTCTTTTTTTCCCCAAATTTTGATCAGTGTCATAAAATACACATAAAATAAAATTTACCATCTTAACTGTTTTTAAGTCTATATTTCAGTAGTATTAAGTACTTTCATATTACTGTGTTAGCATCACCACAACCCACCTCCATAACTCATTTATCTTCAGAAATTGAAACTCTACACCCACTAAACTACCCTCCATTCTCCTCTCCCTGAGCCCCCACCAACCACCATTCTATTTTCTGTCTCTATGAATTTGGCTACTCTAAGTACCTCATATAAGTAAAATTAAACAGTATTTTTGTGTGTGTGATTGTCAATTTCACTTGGCATAATGTCCTCAAGGTTTATCCATTTGCTGCATAAGTCAGAATTTTCTTCCTTTTTAAGGCCTATTAAAGTTCCATTACATATAGATAAATAATGGAGATTATATATATATATATATGATGTATATACATACACATGTATATATACACACCATATTTTTAAAATTCAGGCCAGGCGCTGTGGCTTACGCCTGTAATCACAGCACTTTGGAAGGCCAAAGTGGGTGGATCACAAGGTCAGGAGTTCGAGATCAGCCTGATCAATGTGGTGAAACCCCTTCTTTCTCTGCTAAAAAACAAAAATTAGCCTGGCATGCTAGTGTGCGCCTGTAATCCCAGCTACTCTGGAGGATGAGGCAGGAGAATCGCCTGAACCTGGGAAGAAGAGATTGCATTGAATCTAGATCGCGCCACTGCACTCTAGCCTTGGTGACAGGAGACTCCGTCTCAAAAAAAGAAAAAGAGAATTCATTTGTCTGTCAATGGCCACTTGGGTTGCTTCCATGTTTTGCCTATTGTAGATAATGCTGCTGTAAACATGGGTGTGAAAACATATCTTTAAGACCCTGCTTTTAATGCGTGGGGCATATACCCAGAAGCAGATTTGCTGAATCATATGTTAATTCTATATTAAATTTTTTTATGAACTGTCATACAGCTTTCCGTAGCAGCTGCACCATTTTGCCTTCTCCACAACAGTCTACAATGGTTCGAATTTCTCCACATCCTCCAAACAATAGTTATTTTCTGTTTTGTTGTTATTGTTGTTTGGTTGGTTGTTTTTTGTTTTTTTTTTGAGACTAGCCATTTTATTGGGTATGAAGTGGTATCTCATGGTAATTTTGATTTGCATTTCCCTAATGATTGAGGATGTTGAGCACCTTATGTCCCTATTTGTAGTTTGTACGTTTTCTTTGGACAAGTTACGACTCAAGTTCTTTGTTTAATTTACTGTTTTTCTTTTTTTTTTTTGGTCTTTGAACTTTAGAAATATACTCTATTTAGACATATAGTCTGGATATTAATTCCTTACCAGACATGTGATTTGCCAATATTTTGTCCCATTCTGTGAGCTGCATTTTTGCTTTGTCGATGGTGTCTTTTAACGCACAAACATTTTTAAGTTTTCACGCAGTCTGATGTGTGTATATTTTTGTTGGTTTTGTGTGTGTCTTTGGTGTCCTATCCAAAACATTGCCAAATCCAATGTCATAAAGCTTTTTCCTTATGTTTTCTTATAGGAGTTTTAGAGTTTCAGATCTTACATTTAGGTCTTTGATTCATTTTAGTTAATTTTTGTATACAGTAGGAGTTAAGGGTCCTATTTCATTCTTTTGCATGTGATTATTTAGTTTTCCCAGAATCTCTTGTTGAAAAGATGGCCCTTTTCGTGTTGAACAATTTTGGCCCCATTGTAAAAAATAATTTAAACACATATGCATGGGTTTATATTTAGGCTTTTTATTTCATTCCATTGGTCAATACACTTATCTTTGTGACAGAACTACATTGTTTTGACTACCATAGCTTTGTAGTAAGTTTTGAAATCAGAGTATGAATTCTCCAACTTTTTCCTTTTTTTTCAAGATTGTTTTGGCTATTGAGGTTCCCTTGAAATTTCATGGAAAATTTTAGAATTGTTTTATATCTACAAATACATCAGTGGGATTTTGAAAATGTTGTACTGAATCTTTAGATCACTTTGGATAGTATTGACATTTTAAAGATACTAAGTCTTACAATCCATGAAGATGACATATTCTATTTGTTTATGTCTTTTGAAATTTCTTTCAACAATGTTTTGTTGTTTTCATTGTACAGGTCTTTACTTTTTTGGTTAATTACTAAGTATTTTATTTGTTTGATGCTATCACAAACAGAATTGTTTACTTGATTCCTTTTCAAATTGTTCATTGTTAGTGTGTAGAAATGGAACTGATTTTTGAGTGCTGGCTTCATATCCTGTCACTTTTCCAGATTTATTAGTTTTACCATTTTTTGGGGGGGGAGTGAAATTTTCAGGATTTTCTATATATAAGATCATAAAATCTGCAAACAGATAATTTTACCTTCGGTTTTCAATTTGGATGACTTTTATTTCTTTTTCTTTAAATAATCTGGCTAGAATTCCAAGCAATATGTTAAATAGAAGTTGTTAAAGTGGGCATCCTTGCCGTTTTCCTAATCCTAAAGAAAAAGCTTAAATCTTTTACCATTTAATTTGATGCCTGCTGTGAGTTTTTTATATATGTGTGTATATATATACACACACACACACACACACACACACACACATATATATGCATTTTTCTTTTATTTCTAGTTTGTTTAATATGTTATTTTAACCATAAAAGTGTGTTGAATTTTGTCAAATGTGATTCCTGCATCAGTGGAGATGGTTATGTGTTGTTTTTTATTTCCTTCATTCTACTAATGTGGTGTGTTATATTGGTCAATTTTCATATATTGAAACATCCTTGCATCTCAATAATAAATTCCACTTGGTCATGGTGTATAATCCTTTGAATATGCTGCTGAATTTAGTTTGACAGCATTTTGTTGAGGACATTTTAATCAATGTTCATAAGAGGTACTGGTCTGTAGTTTTCTCTTGTAGTGTGTTTGTCTCATTTTGGTATCACGGCACTGCTGACCTTATAGAATAGTTTACAAATTGTTCCCTACTTTTGAATTTCTTTGAAAAAGTTTGAGAATGATTGATTTTAGTTCTTCTCTAAATGTTTGGTAGAATTCACAGATGAAGCCATAGATCCATTACTTTTCTTTTCCAGATATTTTTGATTATCGGTATAATCTCTTCGTTCTTTTTTTTTTTTTAAATTATACTTTAAATTCTGTGACACATGTGCAGAATGTGTAAGTTTGTTACATAGGTATACATGTGCCATGGTGGTCTGCTGCACCCATCAACCCATCATCTACATTAAGCAGTATACAGAAAAATATAAAATATTATAACAATGTGACTGTGAAGTGTAAACTACTCTTAAGTGGAAAGACTATGATGACCAATCAAAAATAATAACTACAACAACTTTTTAAGATGCAGACAATACAATAAATATAAATAAAATAATAAAATGTAAAACAAGCTGGGGATGACATTGAGGTATAAGGTTTTTATTAGTTTACTTTGCTTGCATATTTATGCAAGCAGTGTTAAGCTGTTATCAGCTCAAAATAATGGGTTATAAGATAGTATTTGTAAGAATCATGTTAACATCAAATCACAAAATCATGCAGTAGATACATAAGAAATAAAAAGCATGAAATTAAATTACACCACCCTAGAAAATCACTGCCACTAATAGGAAGACAGGAAGGAAAGAAAGGAGAGGAGACCACAAACTAACCAGAAAACAAATGACAAAATGACAGAAGTAAGTCCTGACTCATCAATAATAACACTGAATGTAAATGGACTAAACCCTCTGATTAAAAGACATAGAGGAACTGAATGGTTGAAACCACAAGAACCAATAATCTGTTATCTACAAGAAACACACTTCATCTATAAAGATGCACATAGACTTAAAACAAAGGGATGGAAGAAGATATTTCATACCAGTGGAAACCACAGAAAAGCTGTAGCAGCTGTCCTTATGTTAGACAAAATAGGTGTCAAGACAAAAACTATGGAAACAGAGAAATAAAGTCGTTATATAATGATAAAGTTCTCAAATTATCAAGAGAATATAACAGCTGTAAATATATATGCACCCAACACCGAAGCACTGAGATATGCAAGGCAAATACTATTGGAGCTAAAGAAAGAGATAGACACCAATGCAATAGTCGCTGGAGACTTCATCATCCACTTTCAGCACTGAACAAACCTTCCATATAGAAAATCAATAATGAAACATTGTACTTAATCTGCATTAGAGACCAAATGGATTAAATAGACATACACAAAACATTTCATCCAATGGCTGCAGAATATAATTTTTTTCCTCAGGACACAGGACATTCTCAAAGTTAGACCACATGTTAGGTCACAAACAAATCTTAACACATATAAAAAATTGAAATATGATCAAGTATTTTCTCTGATCACAATGAAGTAAAACTAGAAATCAAGAACAAGAGGAACAAGAGGAATTTTGGAGACTATACAAATACATGGACATTTTAAAATGTGCTCATGAATGACCAGGGAGTCAATGAAACAATTAAAAAGAAAATCGAACAATTTCTTGAAACAAATGATGATGGAAACACAACATACCAAAACCTATGATGTACAGCAAGAAAAGTATTGAGAGAAGATGATAGCTATAAGTGCCTATATGAGAAAAGAAGAAAAACTTCAAATAAACAACCTAACAATGCATCTGAAAGAAACAGAAAAGCAGGAGCAAATTTAACCCAAAGTCAGAAATAATAAAAATCAGAACAGAAATAAAATTAAAACAAAGAAAACAATACAAAACTCAATAAAATGTTGATTGTTTGAAAAATTAAACAACTGTGAGAAGCCTTTAGCCAGACCAAGAAAAAATAGATAAGACCCAAATGAATAAAATCAGATATGAAAAAGGAGATTGCAACTGATACCACAGAAATTCAGAGGATCATTAGTTGCCACTATGAACTATTATATGCACTACATTGGAAAATCTAGAAGAAATGGATAAATTCCTAAACACAGACAACCTACCAACATTGAAGCATGAAGAAATTCCAAATGTAGACAGAACAATAACAAGTAACAAGATCAAAGTCATAATAAAAATTCTCTCAGCAAAGAAAAGTCTGGGACTCCTTGGCTTCACTGCTGAATTTTACCAAACATTTAAGGAAGAACTAATACTGATATTACTCAAACTACTATAAAAACAGAGGATCAGAGAACACTTCCAAACTAATTCTACAAGGCCTGTGTTACTCTGATACCAAAATGAGACAAAGACACATTGAGAAAAGAAAACTACAGGCCTTTCTCTCTGATAAATATTGACTCAAAAATTCTCAAGAAAATACTGGCAAATTGAATTCAACAGTACATTAAAAAGATTATTCATCATGACCAAGTGGGATTTACCCCAGGAATGTGAGTGGTTCAACATATGCAAATCTGTGAATGGGACACATTACATCAACAGAATGAAGGGCAAAAAGCATATGATCATTTCAATTGAAGCTGAAAAAGCATTTTATAAAATTCAACATTTCTTCATGAGAAAAATTCTCAAAATCTATGTATATGAGGAACATATCTCAACATAATAAAAGCCAAATAAGACGGTCCCATAGCTAGTATTATACTGAATGGGGAAAAATGGAAAGCCTTTTTTCTAAGATCGAGAACACAATAAGGATGTCCACTTTCAATACTGTTATACAGCATAGCACTGGAAGTCTTAGCTGGAGCAGTAAGACAGGAGGAAAAAAATAAAGGGATCCAAATTGGAATGGAAGAAGTCAAATGATCCTTGTTTGCAGATAATATAATCTTGTATGTGGAAACAACCTAAAGGATCCACCAAGAAGCTATTAAAACTGTTACACAAATTCTGTAAAGTTGTAAGATACAAAGTCAACATACAAAATTCACTAGCACTTCCATATGCCAACAGTGAACAATCCGAAAAAGAAACCAAGAATGTAATCCCATTTAAAATAATGACAAATAAAACATCTAGGAGTAAACTTAACCAAAGAAGTGAAAGATCTCTACAATAAAAACTAAAAAATAGTTGATGCAAGAAATTGAAGAGGACACAAGAAAATGGAAAGATCTTTTGTGTTCATGGATTGGAAGAATCAAAATTGTTAAAATGTCCATACTACACAAAGCAATCTACATATTTAATGCAATCCCTATCAAAACAACAATAGTATTCTTCACAGAAAAGAAAAAGTATCCTAAAATTAATACTGTACCATAAAAGGTCCAGAATAGCCAAAGCTATCCTAAACACAAAGAACAAAACTGGAAGAATCATGTTACCTGACTTTAAATTACACTATAAGGCTACAGTAAACAAAATAGTATGTTACTGGAATAAAACCAGATACCCATGTCCGTGGAACATAATGGAGAACCCAGAGATAATTTATATATCTACAGTGAGCTAATTCTCAACAAAGGCGCCAATAACACAATAAAGAGAAAGGAGAGTCTCTTTAATAAATGGTGATGGGAAAATTGGATATCCATATGCAAAACAATGATATTTGATCCCTATCTCTCATCATATACAAAAATCAAATCAAAAGTGGATTAAAGAACAAATCTAAGATCTGAACCTAAGAAACTACTGAAATAAAACACTGGGGAAACTCCAGGATATTGAAGTAGTCAATGATTTCTTGAGAAGTACCCCATAAACACAGGCAACCAAAGAAAAAATAGGCAAATGGGATCACATCAAGTTAAGTAGCCTGGAAAATGGGCATATGAAAAGGTCCTCAATATTATATATCATCAGAGAAATGCAAATCAAAACTAAAAATCAGATATCATCTCATCCCAGTTAAAATGGCTCTTAACCAAAATTCAGGCAATAACCAATATAGGCAAGGATGTGGAGAAAAAGGAACCCTCATGCACTGTTGGTTGAAATGCAAATTAGTACAATCCCTATGGGGAACAGTTTATGCTTCCTGAAAAAACTAAAAATTAAGTTATCACATAATCCAGCATTCCCACTCTTAGGTATATGTCCTAAAGAAAGAAAATCAGTATACTGAAGAGATAACTGCACTCCTATGTTTATTGCAGCACTATTCACAATAGCCAAGAATGGAAGCAACCTAAGTGTCCATCTTCAGAAGAATGAATAAAGAAAAGGTGGTGCAGATACACAATATATGGCACTATTCAGCTACAAAAAATGAGATCCTGTCTTTGACAACAACATAGACGTAACTGGAGGTCATTATGTTAAGTGAAATAAGCCAGGCATGGAAACACAAACTTTGCATGTTTTCACTTATTTGGGGAGCTAAAATTAAAATAATTGAACTCATGGAGATAGAGAGTAGAAGGATGTATACCAGATGCTAGGATGGGTGGTAGTGTGGTCAGCGAGGGGTGCAGAGGGGAGGAAATGCGGATAGTTAATCTGCACAAAAAATAGAAAGAATGAATAAGACCTAGTATTTGCTAGCACAACAGGGTAACTATATTACTCCTGTTGAAGATATTCAGAACATTATGGAAATGACAACCAAGGATTTAAAGTGTCACATAAACTTAATTGGTGAAGCAAGGTTTGAGAGGATTGACTCCTACTCTGAAATAATTTTTACTCAGGGCAGAATGCAATCAAATAGTGTTTCCTGCTATGGAGAAATATTTTGTGAAAGGGAGCTTTAATTGATGTGGAAAAATTTATTTAAATTTAATAAATGTACTTTATTTATTTAAAAGAAAATATAAATTTTAAGAAATTACTACAGCCACTCCAGCCTTCAGCAAGCATGACTCTAATCAGTCATCAGTTATCAATAAGAAGGCATGACCCTTTGCCAACAAGAAATATTAAATCTTGCTTTCAGATCTAAAGATTATTAGCATTTTGAGCAATAAAGTATTTTTTAGTTGAGGTATGTAGTTTTTATTAGAGATATACTATTGCACACTTGATAGGCTATAGTAATGTAAACTTTTATACGCTCTAGAAAATGAAAAAATTCATGTGACTTGCTTTATTGCAATAATGACTTTATCATGGTGGTTTAGAACTGAACCCACAATATCTTAGGTATGCCTGTATATCAACCCATTGACTTCTGGCCTCCAAAGTTCTTATGTGTACTGGCAAGCTTATTACCAATTCCTTGTATGTGATAACACTCATCTCTTGTTATTTTTAAGATTCTTATTTTTGGCTTTTGACGTTTTTTGTTTTTGTTTCTATACTTTATGTTCTAGGGTACATGTGCACAACGTGCAGGTTTGTTACATATGTATACATGTGCCATGTTGGTGTGCTGCACCCATTAACTCATCATTTACATTGGTTATATCTCCTTATGCTATCCCTCCCCACTCCCCACACCCCATGACAGGCCCCGGTGTGTGATGTTCCCCTTCCTGTGTCCATGTGTTCTCATTGTTCAATTGCGCCGACGCTGGTGCAGTGAGAAAATTGCGTGTTTTGTTTTCTGTTCTCTGCGATAGTGTGGCTGAGAATGAGGTTTCCAGCGCAGTGCATGCCCTACAAAGGACATGAACTCATCCTTGTTATGGCGCAGTAGGTGATCATGGGTGGTATACGGGCCACGGTTTTCTTGGAATCGAGGGTCTGTCATTGATGGACATTTGGGTGGTTCCAAGTCTGTTGCTATTGTGAATAGTGCTACAGGCTGTGAGGGGTACAACAGATACATGGGCATGTGTCGTTTATGAGCAGCATGATTTAATCCGTTTGGAGCCCTTACCCGGTATACTGGGGATGGCTGAGTCGAAATGGTATTTCTGGGTTCTCATCCTTGAGGAATCGGCCACACCACCACACTGTCTTCCCCACAAGGTTGAACTTAGTTTACAGTGCCCACCAACGCAGTGTAAAGTGTGTCCTATTTCTCCACATCTCTCCAGCACCAGTTGTTCTCGTTGACGTTTTAACTCATTTGATCGCCATTTCCGTAACTGGATGTGAGATGGTATCTCATGTGTTGGTTCTTGATTTCCCATTTCTTGATGGCAAGTGATGATGGAGCATTTTTTTTCATGTGTGCTGATTAGGCGTCCGTAAATGTCTTTCTTCTTGAGAGGCTGTTTCATATCCTTTGCCCACTTTTTTGATGGGGTTGTTGTTTTTCTTTGAAATTTGTTGGATGTTCTTTGTAGTTCCTGGATATTAGCCGTTTGTCAGATCGAGTAGATTGCAAAAATTTTCTCCCGTTCTGTAAGTTGCCTTTCACTCTGAACGGAGTCTTCTTTGTTGCGGAAGCTTCTTTAGTTTAATTAGCCCTCCATTTGTCAATTTGCCTTTTGTTAGCATGCTTTGTGGTTTTAGGACAATGACATGTCCTTGCCCGATGCCGTATGTCCTGTAAATGTATTGCCTAGGTTTCTGTTCTAGGTTTTTAGCGGTTTTAGTCTAAATCATTTAAGTTGTAATCCATCTTGAATTAAGTTTTCAATTATAATGGTGTAAGAGGGCGATCCAGTGTCAGACCGCATGAATGGCTACGCCAGTTTTCCAGTACTGTTTTCAGTTAAATAGGGAATCCTTTCCCCATTCTTGTTTTGTCAGTTGTCAAAGATCAGCAATGGTGTAGATGTGTGCGTGTTATTTCTGAGGGCTTTGTTCTGTTCCATTGGTCTCATATATCTGGTTTCATACCAGTTACATGCTGTTTGTTTATTGTAGCACTTTGTAGGGCTTTTACATTCTTGATTGTAATGTGTCTCAGTGTTGAACTTTGACTTCATTTACTTTGAGTTCATGAGATTCTTTGACTTTTATATTAAGGTCTTTTATCAGATTGGAATGTTCAGCCTTTAATTTATTCAAATATTCGTTTCTGCCCCTTTCTCTCTTTCTCCTTCTGAACTGCTGCTGTGCATAAGTGGTTTGTTTGATGAGTCTCCTAGATCTCTTGGCTCTTTCCACTGTTCTTCAGTTTTTGCTTTCTCTCCTGGAGACTCAATAATGTCAATGGACTCCTATCTTCAAGTTTCACCAACTTATTCCTTCGTCTGTCTAAATCTGCCTTTATATCCATGTGTGAATTTTTCATTTGCATTACTAATGGCTTTTAAGCTTGTAGAATATTTTTGTTTGATATTGACTTTTCCTATCTTTGAATTTTTTCCATTTGATTCCATACATCATTTTCTTCACATTCTCCATATCTTCTTTAGTTCTGTAACAATGTTTCAAAAAACGATTGTTTATGAAACTTTTTAGTTTTTCCTCAGTGACAGTCTCAGTTGGTTTTTTCCTTGGACTAGGTCATACTTTTCTGTTTTTTTTGTGTCTTGTGATTTTTTCTTTGTGAAAATGCGATATTTGAGTCTAATAATGGTAAAGTTTGTCCCAGAAGATTCAGACTTTTTCCCTTTCTCAGGATTTGATGTTGTGTTTAGTTTTTCTTTTGTAAATGATGCCAGCTGTCTTTGTTGCGAGGAATTGAGCCGAAGGTGTAACCTTTAGGTCTTTGTAAGAGTCTTTTCTGATCCTGCACATTTCCACAGGCATGCATAGTGATTTTCCAGTTTTTCCTGTGTAGCGCATTGCTTATTTGAATGTTCTGATATTTAAATGTCTAGCCCCGAAAAAGAGACAAGATAAGAATAAAGGGTGTTAAGAATCACTAGTCCTTGTACACTCCTCAGAAACCACTTCAACTAGAGATTTGGTGGCTGGCAACAATGGGGGAATGTAAAAGACGATAGCTATCTGGCCTCTATGTATCTGCACCTGTTATAATCAAACACAGCAATCAATACTCAGGACAACACAGTTTCCCAATATTTGGGACGCTCCTTATTTGCCTACTCTTGCTTTTGCATGCTGCATTGCAAGCTGTTCTAGGAACGATGAGCATACCAGCGCCGCCAGGAGGCATAGGTTCAAGGATGGGTAGCTGCGTCAAAATAGACCTGAAATTGACTTGATAATTATCTGTTAATTTGTTAACCAGGACTCCCTGCAAAATTATAGCCTTCAGTGGGAGTCGTAGTTTCAAAAGTAGCTTCACACAAAACCGATTCTGCTAGCAGTAACTGTTATTCACGTTGTGGTATCTGGTGATTTCTACTCCACCCCGATACTCCTATAATCTTGTTTCCTGGTGCTTTTTAAGTTGAAGTTTGTTCCGTCACTCTAAAAGCTGCTGTAGTGCCTAATGATAGGGAGTCAGTGTATTCCTCTCCATCCCAATTTTCAGCAAGTAAGAATGAAATTTAACGAGTATAGCTCGCCCCCCGCCCCTGTAAAAGCCAATTTCAAGTTGTTGTGTCCTGCTTGCGCATGATCTGAAAAAATTGCAAAACTCTTTAATCTATAGACCATGAAGTTTGCAGGACAGTTGAATCCTGCAAGGAGCTCAAGGCTGTTTGTTTCATAATAGAAATTGTGTTACAATGGACAAAGAAAAGTACAATCCAGTGTTTTCATTATAGTCTCTATTGATTTAACGATGAATAAGTAAAAAATTAAATCAAATTCATACTTGCAGTGCATTCCACTGGAATTTGTCTTTGGGTTAAAATTTAAGACTCGCAAGTGTTGGCACCAATTTACTCTGCATTGTTTCTCTGAATATAATTATTCTTAAAATATGAGGGTACAAACAAAAGATAGGTTAGCCTCAGACACAGTCCAATAAATTACTTGACATACTTTTAAGAACGTCCTCATGAAGATGTGGGCCAGGATACATCCTGGCTCCTGTCTGGTTATTAATCTCCATAAGGTCTTAAGCTAGCCATATTTGTGCTGAATCATCCTACCGATCTGAAAAAAAGATTTCATCCCTCTGTATTTCAATGGGAAAAACTCCTGAGTAAGCAATTATAAGTTCTGCAAAAAATTTAAAGTTTAAAGTATGTGTGCCAAAGTCCAGGACATAAGTTACCATGACATCAAATAGGTGAAATGACAAACACTTTTATTTAAAAATTTATCACTGGGAATCAGCTGTTTTAAGATGACAGCAAATAATACACCTTCCAAAAAAATCTTATTAGACGACTGGTGCACACATACTAAAAGTGAAATAGAGGATTCGGGCAATTTCTGATTAGACATTGGTTTTAAATATCAACTTGCTTGAATCATGATGGATAAGTGAACCAAAGTGCACTTTCGGTCACTTATTGTAGGAGCACAAATAAATAATGGAGTTAAGCTTTTAAATGACTAGCTGTTTAGAAAGTATTTCGATATACCCTTAGGAAGAAAAGTAGATTAAAGAAAAAGACAAGAAAGAAAGAAAGAATATTAAAGAAAAAGAAAGAAAGAAAGAAAGAAAGAAAGAAAGAAAGAAAGAAAGAAAGAAAGCTGGCTCACATAATACTGTTTTCAAATGAAACAATTCTGATAAATCTAACAAGCCCCATTGCCAAGTCCTATGTCTTAAACATTCTATATTCTCAATGCAGTAACAATGCTAATAGTAATGGTCCTGAGTATCACAAGATTTTGTTAACAACAAAATTTTCATTGCTATTTTGCTTAGTAAAGCAGGAAATTTCTCCAAAGCTTTTGGGAAATATATTTAAAAGAATAAAAGAAGAAAAGAGAAAGAGAATCTCCTAATTTTAAATGAGTAAGTTTTCCCAATTATTTTGTAAATGTATCATTTTATACTTAATAAAATGTATCTCATGCACGTTTTTGAAAATTTGGCCATTGTTGATGCTAATGTTATAAGAATGCAGGGTCTGAATGAAGAATATTTGAAGAATATTGTGACTAAAATCTTGGGATCTGAGTAAGCATAAAGCATAAAATAAGAGTATGTAACCTGTAAAAGACCTGCCAAGTAGTGTAGGTTAACACAAAGAGAAGAAAAAGAAATAGAATCAAAGAAAACATAGTGTAATAAATGAGAGTAGTAAATAAAAATAAGTAAGTCTGTGCATGTATGAATGTTTAAAAAGAAGTTCCAAAGATCCTGACTCTTATCCACCATGTGAAGGAGCCAGCTGGGAGGAGTTACCTGCAGCTTTAACCCAGAAGTTGTATTTGGAGCCCTGCCAAACATAATAGCTTAGAAAGATTGCCAAACCTACTGTGGGTGGGACAGAAACAGAAGAGAGCTATATAGCCAGCTTATATTGAACCAGAGTTCTCAACCCCAATGAAAGTAAATTCACTTCTTAGTGTTCCTGAAGCGTTTTTGGTCCATGATTCTTCATAATTTAGATAATTACTTCATGCCAAATGAACGGGTCACTGGTTGAATAATATTCCAATAATGATTGGGAGAGAAGGGTCACAGAGTAGATAGGACTGGCTCTAGTCCTGCACACTCACCAAGTCAACAGGCTAAGTATTATGAAATCACAAGGGATGGTGATAAACCACCTATTTCTAGTTCATCACAACCAGAAAACTGTAAGATACAAACCATAGTAAGATCTTTCTCTTCCTTCAGTCACTTATTTGCTTATATTCATTTCTTCATTCATGTAGTCATTCTGTAAATATGCATTATCTACTCTATGCTGTGACTTTGTGCCAGATGCTGAGAATAGAATGGCGAACAAAGAATTGTATATTATATTGTATGTTTTACAATATAATTTCAAAAAGAGAGAGTGATAAAGAACAAATAAATAGATTAATTATAATTTTGATGAGTGTTTGGTGTTGGTAGTGGGGGTGGGGCTGAGAGATAGAAAAAATAAAAAGGATTTATTTTACACAGGTTGATTATGGGATGGCATGTTCAATTTGGGATCTCTGAGACTATCAATTTAAATAAGTAACAATGAAAATAACTGGATGAAAGAAAATAACAATGAAAGAAATTGGAAATACACAGTTTGGATCACAAATAGTGTTATATACTTTATGTTGTATTTTCTTTGAAAATACAATAATTCTAACTCCACTTAAATGCACCTCTTTGCTTAGTCCACGTCTGCATTCATGCAGTTGAATGTGTTTGGTGAAAAACGCACCACCAAAGCGAACAACCTTGAAATCATGACGAATAACAACAAATGGGCACCTAACACTGCAAATAAATGGAACTTCATTACCTCATCCATCCATGTTCCCACTATCTTATATGTTGATTTCATACCCTTCCTCCTTTCTTCACCTCCAACCCTTCTTCTCCATCTCTACTTCCAATTGATGACATCCTTACATCACTGAGAAAATTAAAGAAATTATAATAGAATTTTCATAAGTTCCAAGAGAAGCAGGAATTTTTTTCTGACCCTTTTGCAGGCGAGTACTGAAGTGCGCAGGTGCTAGAACTAGCCATCCACTTCTGTGCTGGAAGGGGTAGGCTCCTCTTGTTGGGTCCTGCTGTGTTCCACCCCTTGCTGGAGTGGGAGCACAGGTGAGAGGATGCAGGAGCTGGGGTGAGTGCCTTTAAGTGCCTGTGGGAGCAAAACTCCGTGTCTGCCTCCTGCAGCATTTAACAGGGAGTACCCACGACACACAAAGCCCCAGAGGATATGTGTTACAGTGCTTTTTCAGCTTTGCCATCCACAAATGGCTTAAGTGTTAAACAGCTCAGTGGGCCCTCTGCCTTTTTGCATGAGGTGGTTGCTCTTTGTCAGTGAGGGTAGAGGGTCAGCATGATAGCGTTTAGCATCTGTGCCCATGGCACCTGAACTCTTGTTCAGCATTGAGGAAAAATTGGGTCACACAATCTAATCGAAGGGTGGTGAATACAGAGGATTTCACTGCCAATGCAGGAGGCTCACAGCTGGAAGGGGAGCTGGAAAGGGGATGGAGTGGGAAGGGGATTTTACCCCAGAGTCCTACTGTTCCCGACTGGACTCCCCTACAAAGCAATGACATCAAGCCGTCCCTCTGAAGTCAAGCTACTTCTCTCCAACATCAAACCATAGTCTTGGAACTCCAGCTGCTTCTCCTCTTCTCCTCTCTCTCTGCCAGTGAAGCTTGAGGGTTTTAAGGGTACAGGATGGGCAGCAGGAGGGCCATAGGTGCTTTTGGAAAAGGCAAAATTCCAGCAGGAAAACAAGAATGCGTGTTCTCACTTTGGGCCGTGGTTCTATGCTTGAGGGTGAGGCCCTCGCTAGACTCGCCCTCTTCTACCCAGAACTTCCCTGCCTCCTGTCCCTATCACAAGTATATCAATCAAGCTTCTCTGCCTCCAAGGAATGTTAGAAGTAGTTGTTCACTGGTAAAATGATGGTGTTCACGACAGGTATTTAGAGAAGTGACATGGGCCTTCTTTTTCATGCAGGAGTCAAATGCTAGAGCCCACTTGTTCCTGCAAAACTTTGATTCTTGGCAGATTAATTCCCCTAAACCAACCACAAGGCTGGTTGCTCCAGGCCCTCAGAATTGAGAGTCTTCTATCTCAGCATGATGGGGCACCAAGAGAGGAGTTTCTCCATATTACAAGTAGAAGCTGAATCGGTTTATATATCTGGGTGCTTATAGGTTGCCTTAGTCCATTTGAACTACTGTTACAAAATACCATAAACTGGGTGGTGTATAAATAGAAATTTACTTTCAGTCTCGTGGCTGGGAAATCCAAGACCAAGGTCTCAACTGCTTCTGTCTCTGGTGATGACACACTTTCTGGTTTACAGAGTGTTCCTTCTCGTTGTGTTCTTATGTGGTGGAATGGAAATAGGTTTCTCTTGGGCCTCTTTTATAATGGTACTTATTTCATTAATAAGGGCAAAGCACTCATGAACAAATCAACTCCAAAGGATCCCAACTCCTAATACCATCACCTTTGGGATTAAGATTTCAGCATACGAATTTTAGGGGGACACAGACCTTCAGACCATAGCATAGATCCTGGATGGCACATAGTTTAACACTTGGTTTCATTATAAAATCTCACCTGGGGTCCAGATTATGGATGAAAAACCATAAAGCCCCCACTTATTCTAATATCCAGAGGCTCTTTGCCTAAAGTACCAGAGAGTTGTAGAAATGCCGAATAGGTTGTTAATAGTTTACAAGTAGTACTATTTGCTTTTTTAAAATCATAATTGTTTCTCACATAGAACAGAAGTGTAGGAAAAAGAAGGTCTCGTGGAAAAAACAAAATGATTCAATATAATAAAAGCGTTGGAGGAAATGGGTCTCAAAAACACAAGAACCTGCTGAGCTTCAAGTGTGCAGCTCATGGAAAGGAGCCCTAACTGCTATTGGATGCTATCCAGAGGCCAATCAACTTGGAGAAAATACAGGGCACGTTGCCTCTGTGTATCAGGTAGGTCACAAAATACTCTGCTTTTAGTTTCATAAAGATTTTCCAGTGAAACAACCTGTATTATATTATTACGTTCTCTGGTTTCCCTTGTCCCCCAACATAACACACGCACACGCACACGCACACACACATGTGCGTGCACCGCGCGCACGCGCGTGCACACAAACACACACACACACACGCCCTTCAGAACAAACAGGAATTGTGTTATAAGCCTATCTGGGTTTCACCTCATTCATATGCACAGATAGTTCTTACTTAACAGACCATTCCACACGAGACTGGTGCTCAGTTCTATATGAGAACATTTCTCAACCAGCCTAGAGATTTAAAAGGTGACTTACGCCCCTGAAACCATATAGCTGGCTTCCTAGTTATATTTAGTTCATTTCAGCTTCTGATTCTTCAAGAAGTTAGATCCACCTTGAGATCAAGACTCCAGCTCTACCAACGTGCCTTGACAAATCTGAGCTGGCTGGAGGTCCAGGTTAGACAGGCTTTCTGGGGACTACTTATATGAAAGAACAGAGTAAGGAAGAGCTGGAGCGCTGGACAATCCAGCTGTGGTCTAGGGGTGTTTCTGTGTTGAGAATGTTTCCCTGTGACCAGGCATCACATCCCTTTTAAAACAAAACAAAACAAAACAGCTTCAATATCCATAATAGAGTTCCTCCAGGTAATTTGGACGAAATAAGTATTTTTCTACAACTGTCAACTCAGTCTTGATTGTCTTTTCTGTGGAAAAGACATTCTATATAACACATCTCTCATGCTATTTGTAGGTCATGTTGCTTTCATATTTGCTCAGAAAATCCACTTGCATTTAACTGGCAGTTTTGTTGTTTGTTTAATCATGATGTCTCAATAAGGAAAAGTAAAAACTCATAAAGAAAATAGCAAAGCTACGGAAAATGAGGATAAAGGGATTCTTAGACTGACCTGTAATAACCCACGAAGGAGCATTTAACATGGCGCTGTCACTGATTTCCTAAGAATGCCTGGGACTCTTTCTTTCTCGACACTGACAAACTGGGGAGCGCTGGGTTCATGGGAGAGAGTTACTATTTGCATACTAAGTTTATGGCCTGTCTCTGGTGCCGTTTTTATCAGAGATGTTAGACAGAAAGAGTTTTCTGTATCCCTCCCCTTCTCATTGTGTTTATCTCTATTGGATTCCCACATGTGCTGTTAGTAGAGAAAATATAATTATTTATCACTGTAATTTCACTTCCAGCAAGTTCTAATTATAGCACTTTGGCAGAGTGAATACTGACAGAATTTTGTTGTTGTATGTTCCATAGAAAGGGCTGTGTTCCTCTTGTTTCCTTAGCTATTGTATAAAAGTTAAGAGGTGGGAGGATTGAAATCTCTCCCAATAAGGACAATGAGTGATTAGTTAAAACAAGGTCATACATTTCACGTTTTCTGGTTGCTCTATTTAACATAGCATCACATTGCATTCATTCCAGGTTTATGTATGATTATGCATTTTAAATAATAAATAAATTTGGAACATAATTCTTTATTTATCTGTTGAAGTTAAAGGTTAAATCAATTTAGTTTAAAACATAGAAATTTGTATGTCATGGGTTGAATTAGTTGGGAAGAAAATCAACTTGACATTTTCCTGATGATGTTTAATTGTCTGCTTCCCATTACCACCTTTATTTTATAAAATCATTGTGTGTGCTACAGTAATTTCTATTAAAGGCTAGATATCATGGTTGAGGATTTCATTATTTGTGGAGATGATTATACCAAATCACATGCCATACACAAGACTGGCTGGTAAGAAAGCATCTCAAATACAAAATAATAATTAAAAGTGGATGGGGATTGTATACGGAATATTCAATTTAAAACATGACCTATCTGAAAAAATTAGACTTTTTAAAGAGAAACATTACCTAAAATAACTACTGTTATTTTAAGGGTTCCATATGTATTCTTACATGTTTCTTTCTAATTGCTTCTTGAAATTTAATTTTGTCTTTTATTGCAATCTTAGAGATAACCTGGACTGCTTTGGGAGGCAGGAAAAGAGTGATATTTCTTTTTGTGTTTCAAATGATTGTATTATTATTATTATTTTTTTTTGGTGTCAAATGAATGAATTCAAATAAATGAATAAAGTAGCCAAGCCTGGGCTTGATAGAGAAATCATAGCCCGGGGTGAAAGGATTAAGATTTGAATGAGCAAGAAATCTAGTGATGGCCTTTTGGTAGAGAATTCAAGATACAAAGCCATCAAAAGTTTTAGTCCCCTACTCTCACTAAGAGTTTTTTTTTTTTTTTGGTGGGGGAACCAGCATTAATTAAACATTGGAACTCCTG
>NW_016804402.1:349758-376595 GCF_001698545.2 Rhinopithecus bieti
TCCTCCCTTCCTCCCTTCCTCCCTTCCTCCCTTCCTTCCTCCCTTCCTCTCTTCCTCCCTTCCTCCCTTCCTCTCTCTCTCTTAACGACAGGCCCTTGCTCTGTCACACTGGCTGCAGTTCAATGGTACAGTCACAGCTCACAGTATCAAGCTCCTGGCTCAAGTGATCCTCCCACTTCAGCCTCCCAAGTAGGGGGGACTAAAAGGGGAATCCCCATTTCCGGTTTTTTTTTTTTTTTTTTTTTTTTTTTGGTAGAGATGGGGTCTCCCTATGTTTTTCAGACTGCCCTCAAATACCTGGGCTCAAGTGATCCCATGCCCCGGCCGCCCAAAGTGCTGAGATTACAGGCGTAAGCCACCATGCCCGACAACCTTTCCTATCTCTGTGAAACTAACCAATTGATGTTTTGTTGCAAACTCCAGTTTAACATATTCCATATTAATCTTTCCATTGAATGAAATTTTCTGCCATTTCACATAAAAATCAAAGATTTTACTTTCTTAATTTTATTCTGACTTTATTGTTGAAAACAGTTCCTATCATTTACGTTTGAATTCGTAGGATATTTCTTGGCTCATTCCATGTGCAATTTTAAAAGTATGTGCTCCATGTTTAGGTATTTATAGAATAATAAAGGATATTAAAAAGTATGCACACATTATAACAGAATACTGTGATTTCTACAAATTATTTAAATTATTTTGCACGTACAAAGAAGAAATCATATCTTATTTGTGACATACTGCTAGAAATCTCAGAAGTCCTCAAATAAAAACAGATATTTTAATTATGTCTTGAAGCATGAGTAGCATTTCAATACATAAATAGAGATGGAGATTGTGGGGAATGAAGACAGGTTAGATGGAAGTGTATTCCAGTCAGATCAAAGAATATGAGAAACTGTATGACAGTGGAAAGAAAACTAGGTCTTGTGTGAAATATTAGAGCAGCCTAGTTTGGCGAGAGTTTTCAATATCTGCTTCAGAATAGGCAAAGGCAACTTTGAAAGGTGCCAGATCTTAGATCGTGCACTACACAGAGTTGCAGTTGACTAAAGAGGTCATGAGAGGAATCTGAATGTTTCCGAGAGGATCAGTGTCACAATTGTGTGAGCAAAGGTGTGCTATTAGGGCACAGTCTGGAACATTGATGGAGATTAGAGGTCAAGTTTTACACTTGCAAACAGTCTTCTTTTTTCTCCAGTGGCTGAGTTGCTCTATATCACCATTTTCTATAGGAACAGAGTTACCATTGGCCAAAAACGGAAATAGTGCCTCTCGCACGTATACACACTTCCATTGATCGTGGCCCCCGTTGTTTTTGCTCAGAACCTGCTCACTTACAATCCCCACCCCAGCACCAGCTCATCAGGTTCCTGACAGGACAGATCTATTCTACTAGGTTATTTCTTCCTTCTGCTTCTCAATTCCTTTTCATTTAAAAATACTCATTGTTACGACCTAGTACTCTAATCCAGAAGAAGGATTAAGGGATTCATTTAATTTCATTATACTAGGTATTCTCGGTATCAAAAAGATGATTATAAAGCTCCAAAGGCATATGTGGAGGTAAACTAAAAACTAGGAATATGGTAATAGCCATAAGATAGATGAAGCTCTCTTTCTCTCTCTCTCTCTTTTAGGGAAATTTTCATATATATATATATATTTTTACCGCATATGTATGATACACACACACACACACACACACACACACACACACACACACACACACACACAAAGTGAGAGAGAGAGAGAGAGAGAGAGAGAGAGAGAGAGAGAGAATGCAGAGAAGAACACTGAATTATTTTCTCAGTATCACGAGAGCTACGTTTGTACAGGACACCACATTCGACCTGGATTGTGAGAGATGCATACAATTATACAATTCTGTCAACTGAAAGGCAGGAGGTTGTTTCAGGTGGCAACGTTAGGCAGGAGGTTGTTTCAGGTGGCAACGTTATTCCATACAGAAAGGTTAGTTTGAGTAAAACAATGTAAGGGCACTTAAGACATGTTTAGAGATGAGAAAGAGCTTAATTTGGCTGAAGTATAAGGTACATGTATAGGAATAACTAGAAATAATGGTTATAAATTTTGAAGCCAAATGCTGAAACGGAAAAAAAGAAATCAGATATATTCAATGGGATAAGAATAACATTTAAAGATATTTGTATAGACGATTTTAGGATCATCACTTATCTTTATAATATTGATAATAGGGATATAAAAGTAATTTAAAATAACGGCTACAACACTATTCAGATAAAAGTTTTGAAATTCTGAAATTGTAAGCAATAGGAATACAAAAGAATTAAGAAGTATAAAATTCCTCACAACATACTACAAGTTCATTTTATATCTGCTGTTCTAAGGGAAATATGTTTAAGAGAAATCTAGTGCCTTTTGTATCTTCCAAAAGTACACTGGTAATTAGTAGTTAAGAAACTAATGTTACTGGCATAGCTATTTGCAAAACAAATGTACTTGATATTTTAATGCCCAGTTAGTTTTTTTGTTATATCTTGAACGAACATTTGCTTTTTGATTGAGAAAGGACTAACATTTATGAGACACTTCTAGATATTTTGTCTTCTCATGTATTATTTCATTTGATATTTAAGATACCATAAAAAACATGCTATTGACTTATTTTCTAGATGAAGAAACAGAAACTTCAGGATGTAAAATGTATAGCCAAGCTAAAACAGCTGCCAATTAGCCTAGATGAGATTTCAAACCATAAAAAATGCTCCTACCAGGAGGTTGATGACAGTGTTGCTTGAGGCAAATTAAACATAATGTTGCTATGACTTGCTATCAAGGATTCAACTTATCTCCCCAATTTTTCATATATATATAATTTTAACCTATTGTATAACTCTGTCCTCCCTCTGTGATTCTTCCAGAATTTTTCAGCACCTCTTGGTCTCTTTCCTGAGTAACTGGACAAAACATTGGTCCTGTTTTAATAACATGAATGCCAAAAAAAAAAAAAAAATGTATCTGTTGTCAGATAGATACACAAAACCCTTTTGTGGCACACCATTGAGAATTTCTATATTAATTTCAAAACTTTCAAAGTAAAATATTGACTTCATACCTCTTCATAGCTAACATAAAAAAAGTATTGTAGTAAAATGAGAAAGAAAGAGAAAAATCTCTGGTGTCAGCATTGTTGCTATGTACAAGAAAAGAAAGAACATACTTGGTACTATGGATTGAAATACCTAAAGGCAACACGTTAATGCAAACCCAATTTTTAAGCTAAGGAATGAACTCTGATTCTTTCCGAGAATGTGGCAAACTTTCAGCTTTGTTCACCTCAGTATAATAAGAGTAAAGTGCCTACATTATTTGGCTGCTTCTGGAAGATGGTACAAAAAAGTGAATCTATAGTCTGTCCTTTTAACATGATGTTCTCTAGCTAATCATTTCAGTGTGCTCTTTGCAGAGAGCTAATATTGTTAACACCAAACTAAAAAGGAATTTGATGATTTACGGCTCACAATTAAAAGATTTATCAAATTATCAAGCTTTCAAGCATAATTTTAGTTCAGAGAATTCTAGTGTCCCAAAGGAATGCAGAACAATTGCTTCAGGCAGGACCCTCATAGCATGTTCTGCTCTGCAGAGTGAATCGTAGTAATATTCTGTGCACCTAAGGTTTACACAAAGTATTTTCCAACAAGGAGACTGAGCAAGAGGGAAAGAACTTGTGGCTGAGAAAGTAATACCTCCCTGTAGACAAACTCCAAATTATTATGCATTTTGAATAACTGTGAAAATCGATTTTATTTTTTAAAGATATTTGCTTCAGGAATTTGTTACCCAACCTAACTGTACCTCCCAAGGTATGAGGATGGTGGTAATTTAGAAAAAACAAGAATGTGTGTGATGGGGAAAAGCAGCTTTTTCTGCAATTGAATAAGCCTACCAATCAAATGAAATTGGTAGGCTTGTTCAAGTTTTCTAAATTCAGAATTTATCCAGAACCTTTACAAAAGAGATGCAGTCAAAAGCAGAGGTTGGCATCATCACAGAATATAAACCTTAATCAGTGTTATTTAAGGAAATTTTGAAGAGTTTTATGCCAACCTAAAACTACTGCCAAAACCTACATCAGGAGTGTCTGTATCTCACTGTTATCCCTCTGTGGAAAAGTGACAGCTCATCCATCTTACCTCTTGTCTTATACTATGGGGAAAATAAAAGATAAATGACTGGGATGACTAGACAGAGATTCATTCCTGTTCCCAAAACATGTAATACTATAGCTATACAAAGTATAATTGGGGACTAGCATATAACATTTTATGGATTAATACATAATCCATTTTCTACTTGAAATTGAAAACATTTTTCTCTCAAAACCACATAATTTGCTTTCCTTGAAAATAATTTTAAGGATACATTCTAGGTCACAGAGCCAGTCACCTATCTACTTACCAAATAAAAAGGTAACAACAATATATGATGGCTTAAGAGAACCAGCTGACATCTGCAGGATAAGCACAACTTCATTGCCCCTTTTGAACCACACTGAGTGTCATGAATTTTATTGATTTATTTAGACGGTGCCTCGCTCTGTCACCCAGGCTGGAGTGCAGTGGTACAATCACAGCTCATTGCAGCCTAGACCTCCCAGGTGTAAGCGGTCCTCCCACCTCAGCCCCACTTGAGTAGCTGGGACCAGAAGTCCTAGCCAGACATCACCAGGCCTGGCTAATTTTTCTATTTTTTTGGAAAGACAAGCCCTCACTTACGTTGCAAGGCTGGTTTCAAACTCCTGGGCTGAAGTTATCCTCCCACTTTGGCCTCCCAAACTACTGGTGTTATAGGTGTGAGCCACCACGCCCAGTTTTTTTTTTTTTTCTTTGAGACAGGGTCTCTATTCTAACGGCAGCTTCTACCTCCTTGTTTCAAAGAATCTTCCCACCTCAATCATCTGAGCATCTTGTGTCACAAATGACCACCACCATGCCCAGCTAATTTATTTTTTTCCTTTTTGTAGAGATAAGGTCTCTCCATGTTGCCCAGACTGTGATAATTTTTTTTTATTATTATACTTTATGTTCTAGGGTACATGTGCACAACGTGCAAGTTTGTTACATATGTATACAGGTGCCATGTTGGTGTGCTGCACCCATTAACTCATCATTTACATTAGGTATATCTCCTAATGCTATCCCTCCCCCCTTCCCCCACCCCACAACAGTGCCTCTTGTATATTCCAAAAGTACACTGGTAATCACCCAGTGTGTGATGTTCTGCTTCCTGTGTCCAAGTGATCTCATTGTTCAATTCCCACCTATGAGTGAGAACATGCGGTGTTTGGTTTTCTGTCCTTGTGATAGTTTGCTGAGAATGATGGTTTCCAGCTGCATGTATGTCCCTACAAAGGACACAAACTCATCCTTTTTTATGGCTGCATAGTATTGCATGGTGTATATGTGCCACATTTTCTTAATCCAGTCTGTCATTTGGGTTGATTCCAAGTCTTTGCTATTGTGAATAATGCCGCAATAAACATAGATGTGCATGTGTCTTTATAGCAGCATGATTTATAATCCTTTGGGTATATACCCAGTAGTGGGATGGCTGGGTCATATGGTACATCTAGTTCTAGATCCTTGAGGAATTGTTTTCTGTCCTTGTGATAGTTTGCTGAGAATGATGGTTTCCAGCTGCATGTATGTCCCTACAAAGGACACAAACTCATCCTTTTTTATGGCTGCATAGTATTGCATGGTGTATATGTGCCACATTTTCTTAATCCAGTCTGTCATTTGGGTTGATTCCAAGTCTTTGCTATTGTGAATAATGCCGCAATAAACATAGATGTGCATGTGTCTTTATAGCAGCATGATTTATAATCCTTTGGGTATATACCCAGTAATGGGATGGCTGGATCAAATGGTATTTCTAATTCTAGATCCTTGATGAATCGCCACACTGTCTTCCACAATGGTTGAACTAGTTTACAGTCCCACCAACAGTGTAAAAGTGTTCCTATTTCTCCACATCCTCTCCAGCATCTGTTGGTTCCTGACTTTTTAATGATCACCATTCTAACTGGTGTGAGATGGTATCTCCTTGTGGTTTTGATTTGCATTTCTCTGATGGCCACTGAGGATGAGCATTTTTTCATGTGTCTGTTGGCTGCATTTTTTTTTTTTTTGGTTTGCTTCTTGAATTTTTAAAACTCCCGCTTGACCCACTGCAATTATTAATTTGTATTGTCACTAATATATTATTCTCAAGATGATTTACTTAGGTGGAATTGAAAGTTTCTCTGAGTATTTGTATTTAAAGGGGTAATTTTCCAAATAAAACTTAGTTTTCCACAAAATTATTATCTCTTGTGGTAAAGACAACATGAGGTATACATATTATGGGTAAGTAATTATGTTAACTAGACTATAGTTTCAACCAAGGTTAATCATCCAAACCCAAGTCAATACATGTGCAGCATATTTTACAATTTAAATTTGTATTTTCATTATATTGGCTGTTTCACAAAACCTATTGCAAATGTTAATTGGTCTAAACTAAATAAGAGTTACAATAAGTAACTTTTATAGCAAAGAGAAAAATAAACCAAAAATTTTTCTGCTGATCTTAGACATCGGAGTATTCACTCCTTATTCTTAAGGGGTACATTCGAAGACTGTTGGCGGATAAAGATTGCTAGTGAAACTGCAGATAGTACCAAACTCTGTATATACTGTGGTTTTTCCTATGCATATGTAGCTATGATAAAGTTTAATGTATAAATTAGGTGCAGTAAGAGATTAGCAATAAGCCAGAGACTGAATTCAAGAACCTTAGATATCAGCCTAGTGGTCTATTGTGACTAAACTGGCACTCAGATGCAGTCCTTCCCACTCTTTCCTCCCATTTCCACACGCAGAGGAATCTCCTCCTCTGGCTAACACCACCGAAGGCCCATAGACAGTGATGCCAGGCTACCACCAATGTCCCCTTACAGTCCAAAGGCTCTTCAGTCAGCTTGTCATGAATTTTGCCTGGCCTGAGACTCCCCCTTCAGGGAAGTGTCCTCCCATCTGGCGTAGGGAAGGTCCAGAAATGCCATCCTGGACCCAGTGCCTGGAATCAAGGATCCCAAGAGCCCACTTGGTACTTTTCCCTCCTGTAGCCAAGCTGGTATCTCAGACGCAATACAAAGTCCCCTTTACTTATTCCTCTGCTTCTCTCAAGCAGTTTCTCATCATAGCCACCATGAACATTCTGAGTGTCACCTGAAGCCAGCACATCTCAGAGCTTCACCTAATCCCCTTGGCTTACTACCTAGGTATCACTGTTATTCAGGGCCCAAGAGCTCTTTCAGCAGGTGATGGATCCTGATAGGATTGAGTCATTTCCTTCAAGGTAACAGGCTCCCTTCTGGCTCAGGGCATGCATAGATACGTCATCTGATAGTTAGGGCCTGGAATGGGGACCTTATGACTCTGACTGTGCCTTATCCTACGTGGCTTAGCTGATATCTAAGATGCAAGATAACGTGCTCTTTACTCTTCCCTCTCCTCTCCCCAAGTGGAAGGAAAGGGTCTCTTTAGGAGCTGTAGTTTGTGCTGCCTATGCAGTGTTGCACAGCCACTGCCTTAGCCACTCTGGGTGGTGTCTCAGTAGTTTGCATGCCCCCTAAATCCACTAGCTCCACACCGAGCTCAGCAATATGATATATGATTTGTCTAGGAGTTGCCGTCCTCCTGGCCTAGACTGCCTTTCAAATTCATTTAGGGCCTCAAAGTACTTTAGAGTACAGTGACAAGGCTTGCGGGAACTCAACTTCCAGCCACTGGGATGGGCGATTCCCCTCTGGCTAGGGCTATTCTAAATGTGCCCTCCATGGATTGATGCGAGCTTAGTTCCAACCCGGTTTTGCTTTCTACTGTGACAAGACAGCAATAAGATCAATGCAAAGACTCACAATCACTGTGTTCTCCTTCTCCTAAGTGCACAGATTCTCTCTCTGTGGCAAGAAACTTCTGTGGGTAAATGGGGAAAGGGTGGCATCAGTAACCAAGGCTGCCTTTCCTACCTTCTTCAATGGCTCTTTAAGATATGGAGTTAAAACCACGTACTGTGAGTGCTCATTTGATTTTTCGGTCCTCAGGAAGGTGTTTTTGTGTATGCAGATAGTTGTTAAATTAGGTGCTCCTGTGAGGCAGATGACTACTGAAGTCTTTTATTTGGCCATCTTGCTTTGCCTCTCCAATTTTTTTTTTTTTTTGGAAAAGTTTTATATTAACTCAGAAGTGTTATTTTCATTTACATTAAGTGTATTGAGCTATATTGCTTATTTATTTCATTTTGGCTTTATTTTAGTCAACATTATGTTTTTAAAGATGTTTCCATGTTGCCGTGAGTATATTTATTTCATTGATTCTGATAGCTTTATGAGATTCAATATAAATCCATCCTGTTTTACTTGCTGAATTCCACAGTGATGGTCATATAAGATGCCTTCATTGCTTCACTGCCACAAAAAATACTGCAAAGAATATTTTCTTACAGGTTCACCTAGGGAGCTTTTCAAAAATATTTCTGGAATGTATGATCACAAATATTGGGTCAGAGAGCAAATCCTACTTATTTCTTTCCTTCACCAGAGTCCTCTCAATATTTATATTACCTCTATATAAGTGCTTTAAGGTTTTTGCTTTCTCACATCCTTACCAACCCTATTCAAATTTCATGCCTTTTACCAATCTGATATGTGAGAAGTAGTACACTACTATTGTTTTAAGATTTTTGCACCTAATTAATGGTGCAGTTAAATACAATCACAAGCTCCTGACCACTTCAGGCACTAAGAGACTGCGACTATTTCCTCTGCCTGTTTTTATCTTTTTATTTATTTATTTATTTATTTTGAGATGGAGTCTCACCCTGTCCCCAGGCTGGAGTGCAGTGGCACAATCTCGGCTCACTGCAACCTCTGCCTTCCGGGTTCAAGTGATTCTTCTGCCTCAGCCTCCTGAATAGCTGAGATTACAGGCGCCCACCACCATACCCAGCTAAGTTTTGTATTTTTAGTAGAGAAAAGTTTCACCATGTTGGTCAGGCTGGTCTTGAACTCCTGACATCAGGTGATCCGCCTGCCTCCCAAAGTGCGGGGATACAGGTGTTAGTCACCGCGCCTGGCCGATTTCCTCTATCTTTATCTGGCTCTGTGACTTACTATAACCAATATATGGTGGCAGAAATGATACTATGCCAGTTTCTGCTTCTGCTTTTGGTCTCTGAGACCCCTGAACTGTATAACGATGTGATCTACATTGACAGAAAACATACCCAGATAAAGTGAGATGTGTGGCCCCATCTGTTCAAACCATCCCAGCTGAGGTTCCACATATGTGAGAGAAGCCAGCCTTGACGTTCCAATTCTAGAAAAGCTCAAAGATAAATGCAGCTGAATGAGTAATAAGCCAGTCATTATCCCATGAGGCAAAGAAGATATCATTTTTTTTTGTTTCAAGCCTCTCCATTTTGGGTTCTGTGTTATGTAGCATTACATAAGTGAAACATCTTATTAAAAGTGAGTTTAGTCATATCTTTGTCTACTTCTTAGGCATTCTAATTTTCTTTCCTGTGACAGATCTGTTCATATCCTGTAGCCCTTTATCCATAGCATTTTCTAACTTTTTTCATTTTGATTTTCAAGACTTCCTTTTATGTTTTTACTGTTAATCTTCATACGCTTTAGATATTTTCAATATTGCTTCCTTATCTATGAAGTAGCTGTTGATTTTGTCTATAGTGTCCTTCGTTGAACAAAAATACTTACTTTGATGGAATAAAACCCATTTTTTCTTATGATTTGTGAAATAAGAGCGTTAGTAGGAAGAGATGAGAGAGAAGGCTAATTCAATTCCTTATAACCTTTTGTAAAGTGTGCAATTGGTTAACATCTGTAACATTACCTAGAAGAATATTTAAAACAAATAATCAAATTTAAGTAACAATCTTTGAAATGGTGAAACTGCACATTTAGATAGTATTAACTTCGTGTTTCAGCCAAAAACTTTCCATTAGCTGAGACTGTTAGGTTGATGAGATACTTTCTAAGTTACAAAACATTCATAGTACATTGTTTGCTAACTAATTGGCTGATTCATATTTTTATTATTTATATAGATAAGATTTGATTAAAATGAAATAAGGAAGAGAGACATTTACTTTCTTTTATTTTAAAGGAAGTTGATCTTATCAAATATTTATATATGAAACAAGTGATTGAATAACTAGGATTTGGATATACTTTATACAAGTGTTTATTTGTTATGATAGGGTTTGACTTGTAATAGTAATCACACATATGTAAACTTCACATGACATATTATCATGAACTAGTACTTTTATCATTCACACTACGAAAAATATTTTTAACAAAGTATTACTATAGACGCAGAACATATTAGTAAAATATGAGTCTATAGCTTATTCTTAAATATTTTCTTAGTATTTTTTATTGTTTTCCAGGACACTCATAGGAACATTCTTCGGTGAACAAGCCAACCCTACTTAATTCCAAACCAGGAAGGCTGACATTTTGGTGGTTATAAGATGTTTTATTGAGGTTCCAATCTTTCCTTCTTCACCTCCTCCCTAATTTGGATGGCAGTAGGGTTACAAGAATGTTGTCTGGAAATGATGAGCTGATTTAATTTGGAAGATTTCTCTTTCCACCCAATCTGTTTGTGTAGGACATAGTAGAAAACTTGTTGATGTAAGCTATTGGTTCAATGTGGGTTTCAGCCATGTTTATGTTCCAGAGACCTCACAGCAGCAACTAATGTCTCCTGACCACAAGATTTGATTATTGTAATTCCCAGACTTTAGATCATCCCACGTATATCTTCTTTTTCTTTGAAAATGTCTTCCAGGTTTATTGCATGCTGATTGCTCAATAATGAGCTTTAGGGATTTAGTGAATTTTTTAAAATATGGAATCTGAATTCTATAACATTTGTTAAGTTACAATTATAAGTAATAATGTACTACAAAAAATAGGCAATTCCTTTGGAAAAATTCCCTGTTTAAAGTTACGAATTTATGGGTCAGAAAGGATGCCAAAAAGTCATTTGGACAAACATCGTGGCTTCAGTTGAACCATTCCAGACACATGTGATTAATTGCATTGAGAGATAGCTTTGCTTGTATAACTGGTAGGCCAATTGCCTTATTATTCTAAGGATCCAAAATTTGAACTAATTTGTTTTCAATTCTTAATTATAATAGCTCAAATATCAGAAGCTTGACTAAAGGAAATGTTCACTGTCTAGGGTACCCCAAAGGAGTGACTCATGTTTTTAGCAGATCAATTTATTTATGTATCATCTATGTACCAAGTTCTTCCTTGTTTGCCAGCTCCCCTTAGCAGATGGCTCCTGACCTTGAAGCTTCCTGAAGGAGCTCTCATGAGTTAATGCTCTCATTCCCTTGATGGTTATGCCAGATCTATATTAAGAATATGGTCTACTGATGCACTCAGAATTGTCATGTCCTGAGAAGCTGAAGCAGTGTTGGTTTTCATGGGACATTAACACTAGTCATTAAAAATAACTCAAGAAAGTCATTGATGTTAGTTGCCTATTACTATGTAACAACTCACTCCAAATATTAATGGCTAAAAATGACAATTTTTTTAATGCTCATATGTCTATACGTCAGCTGTGCAATAGTTTTGTTCTCTACTGTGCTCCCTCATATGTCACATCTAGAGACAGTTAAGAGAGATGTAGATGCATTTTCTAGTCTATCACATATGTTAGAGATCATCTTGCCATCGATTAGTCCAGGATGGCTTTGACTGAGATAACTGGGCTGTGATCCATATGGTATCTTGTATTCTAGTAGCTAATCCAGTCTTGTTCTTGTGGAGGTATCAGGGTCCAAAGAAGAAACAAGAAAGATAGGCAAGGAATGTAAGACCTTTTAAGATTTAGGGCTATAATAAGCACACCATGACTCCTGTAGCTTTCTCTTGGCTAAGGCAATTCACAAGGCCAGTTCAGAGTCAGCTTAGGAGGGGACTATAAAGTTACAGGTCCGATAGCTGGACTAAACAGAGGCCATTAATTTATGAATTGGGGCCAAGAATGCAATCAGTTAATCTATCACATTATCATATCAGCCTGGGCTTTCATTCTTCAGCACACTAGTCATTTGAAGCCTCAGAGAGATAATAAAATACTACCTTTATACTACTTTATTATGTATAATGTGTTATTATGAATAACCATATTATTGGCATCCAATATTTTTACACAAATTCTGACACCATAGACAAAACAAGTTTGTAAGGGAAGTATATATATGTTTATATATAGTGTTTGTAAAGCAAATAAATCAATGAATTACATGTGGGCTCAGAGCAGTGCTTTGGTGTCCTTCACTGTAGGAGAAAGGATGTGAACTCTGGAGTTAAATGAAACTGTGTTTGAATATTGGCTTCATCCCTTACTAATATGTTGAATTTGTGTGACTTATTTAGCATCTCTGAGCTTCAGTACTTTCAGTGGTAAAAATGAGAATTGCTCTGTTCATGTGAAAAAGTATAAAAAGGTTACCTACATTTGTATTTGAAGCAGATCGGATACTTTGCCCATGCTTGTTTGTCTTCTCTCCTATTCGCCCTAACCTAGCCACCATACCTGCTTGCTTTCACCATGACATATTCAATAGTGTTAACTGGAGGGTCTTCATTTCTCCTCCCTTCACTGCTCCTACCAACTTACATGTTTCAGTATTTTTTTACAAGAGGACTATGAGCATTTTGGTCAGGAGGTTTTTGTAATACACAAATTCTCTTACACTTGAAGAATATTCAACATGCTCATCTCCATCCACAAGTATGAGACCTCACCCAAAGTATGCGTTGCATCTCCATCCACTAGTATGAGACCTCACCAAAAGTATGTGTTGCTTCTAAAATGCCCCCAGTTTTCCAAACATTTCTAGCAGTGGTTGGGAGGGGGGTGCTAATAATTCTAGGTGGGAGTAATATGACTTATAATCTAAGTTCCACACTATCAGTTCACTAAAACCGTTATATCTTGCCTATAGGAGTTTTTAAAATATCTACTACATCGTACTGCAATTCAAATTTCTAGAATGAGAAATTTGAATTTCTAGAAATGAGAGATAGAAAACAAATTGAAGAGGAAATATTTTCTATGGAGTAAAACCTAGGGAGTGCTGCCTTCATGCTCTGGCCAGAGCTGTGATTTGAAGCACACCTGTTTTATAAGATGCTTCCTGTGTGTCTATCACTATCTGCTACATCCCTATGGATTAAGATGTACAAGACTCTTGAAAAAAATTGAGCATATAACTTACAACGAATGATAATATCCTTTTCTATATTCACTTTGGTGCAAAATAATCTATCAAGTTAGTGCTGTAACCTGGCATGGACCTATGAGATCTATGTACAAGGATGATAAGAAGAGACTCAAAACCTTCAAAGTCTAGGACAGTTTGGGAAAGGAGAACAAGATAACAAATGCATTAGGTACCTAGAGAATGTAGAAAGGGAAGGCATCAAAAGACATTGAAAATAAACATTGATTGTTTTAAAATTATGCTCAAGAGTACTGCTTTCTCTATTTCACAGCAAATAAATCAATAGCTTTTCTAGAAAGCCACCTGCATACTAAGGCAATCTTTTACACCTTTGATCACTAAGATTGATTATTGGCTATTTTGGTTGATAAAGTAGGTGAAGGCTTCCGCTTTCAATTCCTCATAAACTTGTGTCCTTCTTCTTCTCAAGTCTTCCTACTATTTAGTGAACAATAGCCTTCCCAGAAAGAAAATAAAGAGGCTCTATTTTAGCCAGTTATAAAGCCAAATGTTTAGCCAAGTAAGTGGGCAGAACTTAAAGGAATGCATAGTAGCTTGAATAAACCTAGAACTGGTTATAATTTAAGGAAGAAATCAATTTTCATGGTAATTTTTAGTACATATCAGAAACTGAAAGTTACCTCTAGAGATACTTAAAGAGAAAGTAGAATAAAAGGTTTTTCTAACATAGCTTAACAAAATACATTAGATTTTATAGAATAGTGAATAAGTACATTTTCATATTTTGTGAGGGATGTTTATTATCTCAAAGTCTTCACAGTTGTGTTACAACTTAACACAAAGACAGAGGTGATTTGAATAGTAGAAAGTCTTTTCTCAAATATCATTGCAACGCAGTGTGATCTAAATACATCATTTTCAAGTGTACCCCACCTGTTTTATTACCTTGCCTTACATTTCTCTCCCATGTCACTCATGGCCACAGTCCAGTCAGCTAGAACAATATCTGTTAAATTTATGGCAGAAAGAAGAGAGGGAAATATAGAAGGAAAAACTATTTGCCTGGAATCTGTAAAATCTGAGCAAAGATGTTTTGAATTCTTTGTCCTTGTCTAAATTAAGAACAAAATGAGAAGATAAATTTGTCGCCTTAAACATTGTGTTTTCAGTGCCTTCCCTTCTCTTTCATCTCCTTAACTACTGAGTCCCCCTATCCCCCTTCGCCAGTTCCCATTAACATAAATGTGTCGTACTATGGGAATGGTTTTTTCTGGTCTAATCCCTTATTATTTGCCTCAGTCCTCTCCTATCATTGGGCCTTATCCTATCAATGTTATACATTCCACTAAAGATTATTAACTTGCCTTGAGTTTCCTTCTCATAAGAAACAAAATATGTATTGGGAAATTCAGCAAAAGAATTTCCCAGATATGATTGGTTGCTTTCTTAATCCCCTTTATTGATATCAGCTCCCCATTGTCACTCAGGGAAGGATGTCACTACTCTTAAGTTCGAGGGTAAATTCTGATTTGCCTAAGCCAGTCATGGTGGCCTTACTCCCCTTACTTGCCATTGGTTTAACCTTAGCGATGTGACATAATACTGGCCAAGGAATATAGAAGATGTTTTCTCAACTATCCGGGAAAAGATTTCTTTTTTTCTTTTTTTCCTTTTACTGGGTGGGGAAATGACTGCATATACTGTCTGAAATTGTAGCGACGATCTTTCCATTATGTCAAGAGCTAAGCTGATATTCTGAGGATTAAAGACCCTTCATGATGTCTTTAGAATGCTCAATTAGGCCCGACCTGAGGACTTTTTGTTTTAATAGATAAGTATTTTTTATTGCGGGGTCAAAATTTTCTGTCACTTCTAGTTTAATACGTCTTAACAACCACCAATGTTTTGTAATAGTAGAGTTTTTAAAACAACTTCTAATGACATACATTTTAACAGCGACATTCTGGCAAACTTTTTTTCTTTCTTTCTTTTTAGTCTACGTTTCAGACTCATTAGCAGAAAAAAGATTATGCAGTACTTTTCCTTTTCAACTATTTTCAACACACACAATCTGGAAGACTGTCCACAGTTTTGTGGGACTAGTTTGATTCTGGGTTACAAAATTAAATAGTCTCTGTTCCATATTCTTGGTTGGATGTAGACAAGTTTTAAGAAAGAATAATTTTCTGGTTGGGTGCTGTGACTCATGCCTGTAATCCCAGCACTTTGGGAGGCCAAGGGGCTGTGGATTACTTGAGCTCAGGAGCTCAAGACCAGCCTGGCCAATATGGTGAAACCCTGCATCTACTAAAAAATACAAAAATTAGCGAGGCGTGGTGGAGAGAGCCTGTATTCCCAGCTACTCAGGAGACTGACACAGGAGACTCACTTGAACCCAGGAGGTGGAGGCTGCAGTGAGCCAATGTTGTGCCACTGCACTCTAGCCTGGGCAACAGAGGGAGACTCAACCTCAAAATGATAATAATAATTTTATGATTACTGGCAACAACCAGAATAATGGACAATAAAATAGTAATAAAATGCTTTTAAGATGCTAACAATCAAACAATAGTTTAAAATGAATATTGTTAGAGTGTCACATGAGGTTCTTATGTTACCTAGTAAATAGCTATCTTTCCACATTATTTAATTAAAAGCATGGTCATGAACTATATATTCTCCCTTTCAGAAGGTCACAACTCAGAATAAATAGGGATATATATATATACACACACACACCTATATATATATATATATATATAGTACTTAATTAGCTATATACTATAGATATATTAAATAGTTAAGCCAGGATGAAATATTCCTCAAACATTTGAATCCAGGAAGGTAGGCCTTTGACACACAGGAGGATATAATAGGTACAGGAGAATGTGGCAAAGAGACTAAACCAGGGCTGCCATAAAGGGAAGAAAGGGAACTGGCCTTCAATTGCAATTTTCAGACTGAGGGGATTCTCTTAACATGTGAATTATTTGTGCTAAAAAATGAAAGGAAGGTATGAAAGATGGAATAGCATTTAGAGCGTTTTAAATTCTGCAACACTGACTCTTCTGTGTAAAAATATGAGACCAAACACAATCGAGTAGATCATATATTGTTTCTACATACTGCTGTGCTAGTGAATTCATTCCTGATCTGAATGGTAAGAGCAAATTCATGGGGAATGAATAATAGTGTGACATAGCTAATTAATGCCAGTTCAATCCAAGCCTCTTAGGCAATCATGCCAAATTGTACAGTGCGATGGGGTGTTTTTTATGTGACAGTGGTGTATGGGGGATTGATCTGCGAATGTAAAGATGGCATCAAACTACAGGTCCAGAACTAACTGCTCAGCATTATGGTCGACACTGAATTACAGCTTTTTGATCTGGCAAAACTGCCACAAGAGTTAACATTTCTGAAATACTATCACAAAATGGAATTCTGAAATAACTAGCTCATCAATCACTGACATTGCATGCTGCTTCTCAGAACACTTGCATATGAAGCACATATGCAAGTATTTTGAATGTTCTTGGTGGAAAGAATCCTTTCTAAATGCCTCATTTTATACAATCACATATACCAGGTATAAATGGTAAAATATTCTATTTTATGTCAAAATTGAATGAAATATTTGAATATAAAGTGGATTAATAAGGGGATCCTTTTCAAGTAGTTGCTTAGGTAGCATAGAGGAAAGACATCAAGATTACACATTTATTAATTAATTCTGAGTAGTAGATTATTTTTCTACCTTGCCAATTTCAAGCTAAATTTATGTTTTATGGATCCTTGAGAAGATATGTTCTCTGTTTCTTGCATATAGAGTTTCTTATATTTCTTTTAAATCAACCATATTAATTGTATTATTCAGAGCATTGTTTATTTTTGTATATTTGTTCTAAGAACTGATAGAAATGTATTCTTGTATACAGTCATTGCTCAGTAACCATGGAAGATTGGTTTCAATACCTCTCACAAATACCAAACCCAAGACCATACCCAAGACTCTTGTGTAAAATAGTGTGGTATTTGCATATATTCTAATATATTCTTTGTATATCCTCTCATATTCTTTAAATCATCTCTAGATTACTTATAATATACAAGTGAATACTTACACATAATGTCATTAGTATAGATTCAAGGTGGCACTCAATGCAGGACAGACATGGTGTCTCATGCCTGTAATCCCAAAGCTTTGGGAGGCTGAGGCAGGAGGATAGCTTGAGATTAGGAGTTTGAGACTAGCCTGGGCAACATAGTAAAACCCTGTATCTACAAAAAGAAAAATTTAAAACTAACCAGTGGTGGTGTTGCATGCCTGAGTCCTAGCGACTCTGGAGGCTGAGGTGGAAGATTGCTTGAGTCCAGGAGGTTGAGGCTGCAGTGAGCTATGATCATGCTACTGCACTCCAGCCTGGGTGACAGAGCAAAACTATGTCTCAAAAAAAAAAAAAAAAAAAAAAAAAAAAAAAAAAAAAAAAAAAAAAAAAAAAAAAAGAAAACAAAAAAAAAAAGAAAAGAAAATATAAAAAATTAACAAACAAAACAAACTCTAGTACTCAGTGCATGGCAAATTCAAGTTTTGGTATTGGAAATTATTTGGAATATTTTCCAAATATTTTCACCTGGGGTTAGTTGAATTCACAAATTTAGAACTCATACATACAGAGGGCCTGCTATATATAAAATATATATCTACTTTTGTATATAGTCATTCCCCGTTATTCACGGGGGAACTGTTTGAAGACTATCAGTGTACCGTACCAAACCCTATATATACATTTTTTCCCTATACATACCTACTTATGATAGAATTTAATTTATAAATTAGACACATTAAGATATTAACAATAACTCATAAATAAAATAGGGCAATTGTAATAATACACTGTAATAAAAGTTATGTGAATATATTTTCTCTCTGTCAAAATATCTTATACTGTATTCACTTAGTTTTGGATCACAGTGGACTATGGGTGACTGAAACCAAAGAAAGCAAAACTGCAGAAAAGGGAGGGCTATTGTATCTGACTATTTTCTTTGAATTTCCAAGACCTTAAGAAATATTTGATATTGTGTAATTTGGGAGATATTAATGATACTTACCTGTCTTTCCTAGACATTATCTCTCATCAAAGTACTTTTCTTTGCCTCAATTAAGAAAACGTTTTTGTCTTGAATGCCACTTTGTCAGATTTTAACATCATCTCCTGTTTTATATTTGCATAAATATACAGATCTTAATGTTACTTGTGATCTTAATATTATCTCCTGGTTTATATATGTATGCATTACATGTCTGCTATACATGTGCTTATTTCATTTAATATAATGATGCCCACTTCCATCCATGTTGTTACAGGTATAAAGATTTAATTCTTTTATGGCTGAATAGTATTCCATTGTGTACATATACCACATTTTCTTTATCCATTCATCTACTGATGGATACATAGGCTGATTCCATATTTTGTTCTTCTGAAAAGTACTTCAATTCACATGGCAATGCATGTGTCCCTTTGATATATTGTGCTTTTATTTTTTTCACTTTGGGTAAATACTGAATACTGGGATTGCTGGATTGTATGGTATTTCTAGTTTTAGTTTCTTGAGAAATCTTTGTATTGTTTTCTGTATTGGTTACACTAATTTATATTTCTACCAACAGTGTACAAGAGTTTCCTTTTCTCTACATCTTTGCCAACATTTTTTTTTTTTGTCTTTTTAATAACAGCCATCTTAACTGGGGTAAAATGATATCTTATTGTGATTTTGATTTGCATTTCTCTGATGATTTGTGATGTTGGACATTTTTTTTCATATATCTCTGCAGGTATATGGCTTGCATTGAATATATAGATAACTTTGGTTAATATGGTTATTTTAACAATATTCTTCTTGTCTATGATCAAGGGATATCCTTCCATTTATTTGCTTCCTCCTCAATTTCTTTCATCAGTATTTTGTAGTTTTTCTTGTAGAGATTTTTTTACTTTCTTCCAGTTTTTAGAGAAACAATTTTTTAACTTTTTCCCATTCAATATAATGATAGCTGTCAGTCCTTAAATATGGCCTTTATTATTTTGATTTACATTACTTCTATGCCTAGTTTGTTGAGCATTTTTATCATCATGGAATGTTGAATTTTATCAAATGCTTTTTCTGTGTCTATTGAGATGACTATGATTTTATTCTTTTCTTTTAATGTAATATATCATATTTATTATCTGCATATGTTGAGTCATCTTTTTCTTGTGTTGTTGGATTCAGTTTGCTAGTGTTTTGTTGAGGATTTTTCTATCAGTGTTCATGAGGGATATTGGTCTGTGCTTTTCTTTTTCTTGTTGTGTACTCATCTATCTTTGGTGTCAGGGTCATTCTGGCCTTGTAGAATGAGTTAGGGAGCATTTCCTTCTCTTCAATTATTTGAAATGGTTTGAGGAAGATTGGTGTTAGTTTTTACATATATGTTTGGTGGAATTCAGCTGAGAATTTATTCAGTCTTGGGTTTTTCTTTATTGGGGGATTTTTTTTTTATTACTGATTCAATCTCCCTACCCATTATTGGTCTATTCAGGTTTTCTATCTGATTTACTCTTTGTAGGTTTTATGCTTCCAGGACATCATCCGTTTCCTCTAGGTTTTCCAATTTCTTAGTGTATCGTAACAGTCTCATAATGGTCTCTGGTGATCTTTGTATTTCTGTGATATCAGTTGTAATGTCTCCTTGTTTATTTCTGCTTTTGTTTATTTGCATCTTCTCTCTTCTGGGTTAGTTGAGCAAGCAGTTTATCCATTTTGTTTATCTTTCTAAATAACAAACTTTTAATATCATCAATCTTTGTTTTTTTTTTTTTTTTTTTTTTTTTTTTTTTTTTTTTTTTAGTCTCCATTTTGTTTAATGTTGGTCTGAGGTTTATTGTTTCTTTTCTTATGTAAATTTTGTTTTTTATTTGTTCTTCCTTTTCTATATCCTTGAGGTGTATTATTAGATTATTTATTTGAAAACTTTCTGTTTTTGTAATGTAGGTGTTTATTGCTATAAAATTCCCTCTTGGTACTGCTTTTGCTTACGTCACACAGGTTTTAGTTTGTTGTGTTTCCAATTTCTTTTGGCTCAGAGCTTTTTAAAATTTCCATCTTAATTTCTTCATCGACCCAGTGGTTGTTCAGATTCATGTTTAATTTCCATCAATTTGCATAGTTTCTAGAGTTCCTCTTAGTAGTGATTTCTAATTTTATCCCAGGTGATGTGAGAAGATGCTCGATACAATTTTAATTTTTTTGAAATTTGCTGAGGCTTGTTTTATGGCTTAACATACGATTTTTCTGGAGAATGTTCCAGGTGCCAATGAGAAGAATGTGCATTCTGCAGTTGTTGGATAAAATGTTCTGTAAACATCTGTTAGATCCATTGATCTAAAGTTCAGTTTAAATCCAATGTTTCTTGATTTTTCTGTCTAGATTATCTGTTTAATGCTGAGAGTGAGGTGAGTTTCCTACTTTTATTGCATCAGTGCCTATTTCTCTCTTTAGATGGTTACTCCAGTATTGGGAGCATATATATTTAGGATTGTTAATCCTCTTGGTGGTTTGATCCCTTTATCATTATTTAATAACTCTTTTGGACATTTTTGATTATTTTTTTAACTTAAAGCCTGTTTGATATAAGTGTAGCTAATTCTGTTCACTGTTCATTTTCATTTGTGTTAATTTTTTTCCATCCATTTACTTTCAGTTTATATGTTTCTTTACAAGTAAAATGCATTTCTTTTGGCAGGATATATTTAGATCTTGTTCTTTGATCAATTTAACCAGCCTATGTCTTTAAATTGATAATTTAATCTATTTGTTTTATTTTATTTTTCTGAGACAAAGTCTTGCTTTGTCACCCAGGCTGGAGTGCAGTGACTCAATCTTGGCTCACTGCGACCTTCACCGCCTGGATTCAAACAATTCTCATGCCTCAGCCTCCCCAGTAGCTGGGACTACAAGCATACGCCACCAAGCCCAGTCAATTATTATATTTTTAGTAGAGATGGGTTTTCACCATGTTGGCAAGGCTGGTCTCAAACTCCTGACCTCAGGTGATCCACCCTCTTCAGCCTTCCAAAATGCTAGGATTAGAGGCGTGAATCACTGTGCCCAGCTTAATTTTATCTATTTTCATTCAAGGTTATGAATATCTGAGGTTTTGTCTCACATTTTTAATTGTTTTCTGGTAGTTTTATATGTACTTTTTTCCTTTATTTTTCTCTTAATTATTATTGTGGTTTGGTAGTTTTCTTTAGTGGTGCCTTTTGAGTCCTTTCTCTTTCTTATTTGGATGTTTGCTTCACGCATGTGTTTTGTACGTTTGTGTGTTTTCATGAGGGTAAATGTCATTCTTTCATTTCCAGGGTTAGGACTCCCTTCAGCATTAATTATAGGTCCAGTTTAGTGGTGATAAATTCTTTGAGCATTTGCTTGTCTTAGAAAGAGTTTATTTCTCCTTCATTTTTGCTGGACATAGTACCCTTGGACGGCAGCTTTTTCTTATTTATTTATTTATTATTATTATTATTATTATTATTATTATTTTTAAGACAGAGTCTCACTCTGTCGCCCAGGCTGGAGTGCAGTGGCGCGATCTCGGCTCACTGCAAGCTCCGTCTCCTAGGTTCCCGCCATTCTCCTGCCTCAGCCTCCCGAGTAGCTGGGACTACAGGCACCCGCCACCTCGCCAGGCTAAGTTTTTGTATTTTCAGTTGAGACGGGGTTTCACCGTGTTAGCCAGGATGGTCTCGATCTCCTGACCTCGTGATCTGCCCACCTTGACCTCCCAAGGTGCTGGGATTACAGGTGCGAGCCACTGCCCCCGGGCCGGCAGTTTTTTCTTACAGCACTTTGAATATATTACTATGTTTTCTCCTGTTCTGTAAGGTATCTACTGAGAAATTTGCTTTCAGCATGACAGAAATTTCTTTATAGATGACTAAACACTTATCTTTTGCTGTTTTTTGACTTTAGACAGTTGACGGTAATGTGTCATGAAAACATTTGTGTGTTATATTTACTTGGAGATCTCTAGGCTACCTGTATCTGGATGTTTAATTCTCTTGCTGCACTTGGGAAGTGCTCATGTGCCATCCCTGGTGGACTGGGCTGGGTGATTCCCAGCTCCTGGGTGGTATAACTAGGTACTGGGAAGCATGGAACCCGGTGGGGCTGTTCCCTCAGCCCCACTCCTCACCCCACCCCCGCAGTGGGAAAAATACACTGGCTATGGTATGCAGCAGTGAGGTAAGTTGCAAACCCCTAGCAGAATGCTCGGGTGGAAGCAGCAATGGCTATGTTGTGACCTTGCTACTGGGGAAGGCAGAGTTGCTTTCCTTGGGAGCAATTGTAGACACCCAGCCAGATGGGGGGTAGAAGCTTTGCTGGTATCTTGGTCCACAGCATTCTACAGCCAAAGCAATTATGGGCAGTGAAATTTGTCCTCTGGGTATGACACTGTGTGGCTACCCCTTGGCAAGAGGATGTATAAGGGTAGTAAGAAGGTAAGAAGGATTGCTATCTTTGGCTGCTACCTTGCCCTGGTTGCAGGACAGACCAGAGTCCAATGGGATGTGAGCTGTGCTCTATAAAGGCATTGTTTTGCCACTGCCAAGGATTCCGGGGACTGTGGGACTCAGCATGAGCACCATCTTTGGAGCAATGGGACTTCCAAAGAAGTCCTTAAATAAGTCTCAGGGCCCATGAGGATTTAGACACTCTCCTGTGGCTGGGATTCTAAAAGTCAGTGATGGGAATGTGGACTTCCGGAGCCTCTCTCTTACCGTTTCCCGGTATTGGGGAATCTCTGTCAGCCAATCTCAGAAAAGCGTGCTTAGCTGCCTTCTTCCCTTTACTTGCTTTAGGTGTTTCCTGTCATTTCTCTGTTGAATTCCAGTGTTTTCTCTTGGACAATGTATTTGAAGTGCAATTATCTACTCACAATTTTGGTTCTTCATAGTGGAAGAGGTAAAACATGTCTCTAATGAGTCATCTTGAAGCCCCCTTGTAATAATATTTTTAATCAAATTACTTTCCTTTAAACATGCCACGTGTATACAATTTGTTTCTTTTTTTTAAAGACATACTTTTCCTTGTAACTAGTAAGTTTGTTCTATTTATATAGTTCTATTTTGTTTAGTTTCAGTAGTTGTCATATCAGGGTTTCATTGTTTCAGTTAGTATCTTAGTTGTATAAATTATACAAAGATTTCCTTACAGGTAATAAATCTCTCAAATTGCAGACAATCTGATAATGTCTTTTTGTCTCTTTTACATATTAAGGGTGACGTGGCTAGGAATGGAATTTGAATGCATTCTTTTCCCTAGAAACATGGCAGACTTGACTCCAATCCACAGTGACTGCCTTAAAGAAGTCTGAGACCCTCTTGATTATTTTTTATACATGACTTACTTCTTTTGTTTGCATGCCTTTGTCATTATTGTGTTTTTTTAAATCTCTATAATTCAATAATTTCAACAGGGTAAATTCTAGTTTTGAATGTCCTCTATTAAATTTTCTGGGAATAAAATGAACTTTGTCAATGTGTGGACTCAGATATTTTCTCAAGAATATATATTTAATTTCTTGTTTTTTTTTTTTTTTTCTATTTGTTCTGCTTTCTGCATCAAGGAGCCTCCAATTTTCTGTATGTTTCTGTTCCCAAAATCTAGCATTTATTTAGCTACCTCTTTTTTCTCCAGCTTTGTCTTTTCTCTCTTCAATCTCTGATAATCTCAAGACAGATAACTTATCATTAGAAATGATTTTCCAATTCCTCCTTCCTGTTTCTAATATATCTACTATCCCTGATGGCACCATTCTCCTCACTTCGTTTTCTGACTAATACTAGCTCTCCTAGAAGCTCATCAATTTTCTGATTATCTCATCATCGATCTCTTTTTCATAGATTTCATGGTCTACTTGGTTATCTGAGTACCTGATGCACTTACTTGTCTACTAAATTTATTTTAGCACTTGGTGAATTTCTTCTCTAAGCTTTCTTCTTGTTTCTATTTACTTGAGTTTTATTCCCTATGTATCTCTTGATTACTGCATTCCTTCTTTGATTTGTTACTCCCTAAAATAGTTGTACATAACCTATGTGAATTCTCTTTTCTCTTCCCCCTCTGACTGGAGACAATTTTATTTAAAGCTGGTTTTCAGAAACAGAGTGAGTAGATTCTTTATGTGTCTCTGTATTTACCTGGATAACCAAATGTGGGGAGTTTGTAAGATTATTATTATTTTTTACATTTTAGATACCCGAATGGTGCGGAATAGGAGTTTCAACTATTTAAAGAAACTTCTCTTTGTTTCCTTTTCAGTCTTTTTGTTGTCAGGGTACACTCTTCATTCAGTTCTATCCTATCCCATAAAGGGTTCCTCAAATTTCACTGTGTGCATTTAATGCAAGAACAGCCTGACTAAGTTTTGTTAAAAGACCTTTGGCCTTCAATTTTGCTTTCTTTTCCATTTTCCTTTATTAATATGGACTGGAATTTTCTTTCTTTCATTATTCTCCTCCTTCTCTTTTCTTCTTTTTTTCTTTAATCAAGTAAATATTTCTGCCAAACAAAATTGACCTGAGAAGATTAACCCTGAGGTCCTTGAAACCAAGGCATTAATTTGACTATGTCTTCCTGCCCTCCTTGCTTTTGGGTGCTTGATTTTGTTTTGTTTCCTTTTCCAAAAAAAAAAAAAAAAAGCTGAGGCTGAAGGCTACAAGTTGGCTGCTGAATGCTGAAACTTAACTTTCACTATCTGTTTTATAGATAACATTCATAAGTCATCGTGGTAATGGTCATTTCAGTTGCTTTTCAGGAACACGGGCCAACTCCTGTCCAGTTCAAACCAGTCGAGATCACTGACCCTTCACTGTGCCTATGCAAGTGCCCTAGAGGTAGTTTTTGATATTAGAGGGCCAAAAACTCCACCCTCAGATCATGCTAACACCACCATTTTCTGCATATATATGTCATATGAAATGCCAAGAACCCCAACTACAGTTGTCAAAATAAATCTGTTACTTCATTTTTCCCCACAGCCAGTCACCTCTCCCTATGCTTTAAACCAAGCCATTTTTCTAACCCATAAATATCCCTAAGCCTTATCTTCAGGGAGGTGGATTTGAGAGCTGTTCTCCCACATCCTTGCTTGGTGCCCCTGTAAATGAATCTTTTCTCTTTTGCAAAACCAGTGTCATTGTGATTGATTTACTGAGCATGGGCAAAATAAACCTGAACCTGGCTGGCAACATTCCATCTACAAACAACAGGAAGATGTTGGCCAGAAGGAAAAAATCAACAATAATAAAAATAGAGTAGATCTAAGTTTGTTCTCTAATGTTTAGAAAATATCAACAAGATATTTCATAGCTGTGTTAGTTTTGGGAAAGGGACATCTCCAAGTGTCTGTCAGGAACTATATTCAGCATATACAGCATCATGTTTAAAAATGTCAGTTTCACCCCATACTACTCAGTTCAAATCCTACATCTACTATTACGTCCTCTGTTTGAAATGGGCAAGATATTTATCATCAATCATATCTTACCTTTGTGTATAAAACTCTGGGCAATCATTGTGCCCTTCCTCCTAGGATTTTGGTTAGGCCAAGGTTCTCAGGAAGCTTAAATTTGCTGGACCAAGTAACTTGGTAATTAGTTTCTGTAAAGTACGTGGCAATAAGTACTCAAAAATTATATTTTTCTTTATAATGTCTGTTTATATATTTAATAGAGGGCTGCAGAATAACTCTCAAGTGACACTTCTAAAATACTCCATATCTGCATGCATATTTAGTGTGTTACATCACATTATTAAAACTGCAAGAGACATTCCATTTAATTTGAAAAGATATAACCAAACAGGAAATAATGAAACTTTCCAGAGAAGAGTAGTGGTATCTCATTGCATGCAATCTATAATGATTGAATTTCTTCCAGTTATTGTTATCCAAGCTGTGACTGACTACCCACGTGCATCTGAAATCATGTTCATTTCTCTGCTTTGTATTCAGCACCTGCTAAGGTGTATCTATTTTCCTGAATAGCATTTAATGAATTAAAATATACATGAATACAGTGCTATTTCTACCATATAATTCTACTTTCAGTGTATTTGAAATGACTGTGTTATCATTTATATTCATTTTGTTTATGGATGATCGTTATAATGACACCATTGTTTAAAATGCAGTCTTTAAAAATTGTTCCTTGGATGCATAATTACTATTTTTTAAAACTCAGTTTTTTCATGCAGATAAAATATAACATAGATATTTTCCTGTGCCAGAATTGATTTTTACAAATATATTTCGCCTAAAGACCAATGAGCTTTGTTGACATTTTGCTTTGTACCTGTTCAGTGGGAACTCTGTTTAACGGAACTGCCATAATCAAGCATGTTTAAAGATTTCAATTTAGTAAATGAAATGCAAAAAAAAAAAAAAAAAAAAA
>NW_016804402.1:379387-418858 GCF_001698545.2 Rhinopithecus bieti
GTGTCCTTTGTAGGGACATGGATGCAGCTGGAAACCATCATTCTCAGCAAACTATCACAAGAACAGAAAACCCAACACTGCATGTTCTCACTCATAGGTGGGAATTGAACAATGAGATCACTTGGACTCGGGAAGGGGAACATCACACACCGGGGCCTATTGTGGGGAGGGGGGAGGGGGGAGGGATAGCGTTAGGAGATATACCTAATGTAAATGACGAGTTAATGGGTGCAGCACACCAACAGGGCACATGTATACATATGTAGCAAACCTGCCCATTGTGCACATGTACCCTAGAACTTAAAGTATAATAATTAAAAAAAAGAAAAAAAAAAGGAATGTGTCAAAACAAAAAGTTATAAAAATATCATATATAATAATTTGCTATATTAGCATAAATATGTTATAATTTAGAATGTAAATGCATTCTATTATTTAAATGGCCAGTTTGGGATTTAAATTAAGTATAATTCAGACTAGAAACAGAATAATTTGTTTTCATTCCTATAAGCCTGCAACCTGTATATCATTAAACACATGCCCACTCAAAATTCACTCACATATATAAACATAAAAATATAATTATAAATGTCTAGAAACATAAGAAAAGCAACACTACATCTGCTTCTTAAGTTTTATTGGATAATGGCATTTTCTGGTTTAACAAATATTAAGTTCTAAGCTTTCTGGTGTAATATATTTTAAAATTCTCAAGTGTTGCTGCCATTCTAATATAATAGCACTTTCAAAAAAGTAAAAGGAAAAATCTGATACATGCTCGTGTTTGTCTTTTACTTCTGAGATGCTGACTGGAACACCACCAATTTCAAAGAAAACCTGGCTTCAGTTTAAATAGCTGAAAGAGAAACTGACACTTCCTGAAATGACACTCACATAGTCACCTATATCTTTGTAGGATACTGTCTACAATTTTTATATAAGGACGTAAAATAAGCAACAAAAATAAGACTGCTCTAATTCACTTTATGAATATGGACATATACAAAATTTTCAAAAGCTTGCCAGAGCTAAGAAAAGAGCAATTCCCCATTTTTATCCCTGTTCCCTTTTCCACAATGTTCTATGTTTAATTATTTCATTTGTGTTTTAATTAAGAGTATTTTAATGAAGTCTGTTTTAGTTAATTGCTTCTGCATTAATCTCCCCCACTAAGTTGTGAACAAGTTGAGAATAAGGAATCTGTCTAATTCATATTTGAATTCTCTCACACAGAGCTTTGCAACTATTACAGGTTCAAACTAACTAGGGAATGAATTAAGGCAAATATAAGAGGTCTGTTCTTTGTTGCTTGTTATTTTGCCTTTTCAGGCTGTGTCCTCTTTTCTTATAGTGGGTTATAGATAGCCGTGGACAGGATGGGCCTTCATTTGTGAAATAGTTTGAGCAAGTATACAAGTCAACTTGTTACTGGATCAAGCTTGCACACCTGCCCTTTGATTTCAACCTGGAAAACGGGAAAAAAAATTCCACACAATAATCTGGCCATTTGCTATTTAGAGTCTGAGTGGATCTTAAGTCAAGATGTTAATTTTGGTTGGCATATTAAATCATTCTCCTTTTATTGGCCTTGATGTATGCTTGAGATAATACTTTTTGTTACTCAAAAAAAGATAAAATTGTGAGGTCCAATTTTTGTTTCCAATTACCTAGGTAATTTACATTCAAGTGAAAAAAAAATTTGTATAAAGTACAAATTTTCTGCATGTTTTGGAAAATTTGTGCTCTATTTGGTCTGAGTATTTAGTTCCTACTAAAATGTGAATTTTAAGCTAAAATAACTGCTGCTCTCCTGGAATTCTTGCAGTACCTTTCTAACTCCAGAACTTCTGTTGAAATTACTTGGATAATTCCATACATAGGAAACCTGCTGTGGGTCTTAATGATCTTTATTCTAGAATTGTATAAGTTCATGATTTTTCCTGGACCTGTCCCAAAATGGATGAAGTAAGTGACCATTTTTTTTTTTAACAATATAAAGAGTACTAATTCGATTTGACTGTCACAACTGAAAACTGTGTGTTCCATGAAGAGTTTTATTGTGTAGATCTCACTAAATATAGTCATTCCATATATTCTTTTCTACTGCCTTTTGAGCATGACTTTTATATAAACTCCCACTCTACCCACCTGGTATGTGGCAACAACATTATTTTTCCCTGCTGGAGTTCATCCTCTAATTTCTTTGAGTTTCAGAGAATTGTCACTGCATTTTGACTTTTAGTTTGGGGGTTAAAAATGCAGCAGGAAAGGAGAGATAGCAAGACCTGCCCTACATTGTCAGGTGAATAAACCAGCATGAGAAGATAGTGCCAGGCAAACTTGGTTGCAAGTGTTGTCTCCTGGCAATATAGATATAAATGTGGAACTTGTATAACATCTGACTGCAAATATCTAGAAGCTTTGCTTGACAACTTTTGTAAAGGATGATGCCATGCTAGTAAAATTAGTTTTCATCTTCAGACTTAGTGTTTATGTTTCTCCTTACTAAGGTGTCAAAGTTCAAGTCATCTGTTTTAGCTATTTCAATTCTATTTTCATTAAGTTCCCTATTCTCATCCCGTCTTCCAGATATTTTAGGTTCTCCTTTTTCCTTGAGGCAAAACTGCAAGGAGTAGCCTAATCAATTAATGGCAAATGTACCATCTAACATATTATTACTAAATAAAACACTTTGAAAGCATAGAAAGTTTAAAAAATATCCAAAAACCTTCCATACATACCTCAACGGTAGTACTTAGTGGTCTTCCTTTTTTGAACCAATTGTAAGGTTCTTGGGAGTATGAGCCATGTTCTGTTCTTTGAGTCCCGAGTGCTCAGTGGTTGGCAAGAAGGTAAAATTAAAAATATTTATTATTAGATCAGTCAGTGGTTCCCAACTGGGGATGATTTTCCCCAGGGGGATATTTGGCAATGTCCAGGAACATTTTTGGTTGTCACAACTGAGGAGAGTTGCTACTACATCTAGTGAGGAGAAGCTTGTACTGATGCTAAGCATTGTATAATGCATAGGGCAATCCTTTCCAAGAAAGAATTATCTATCCCAAAATGTCAATAGTGCCTAGATTGAGAAACTGTGAATTAAATGACATATCCATATTCTCAAAGAATTCAAGAAATTAAGTCATATTCAGCTATAGTTACCAGGTTTCATAAATTACCCTGATTATCTCAATGACAAAAACAGTGTCGAATAGAATTTGTGATATTACAAAATGACTTCTGAGATAAAATTTTAAAATAATGTCAATGCATGGAGTGATTAAATGACTGAATTTGTGTTTGAACAGTTTTGAACTAATGGAAAATGCCATCCTGAACTTGCTTGTGGTATGAGTAATAGTACCTATCTATATCCAGCTTATTCAGTTTGTTAGAACAGAATGCACTTTAAGTTAATACTGCTTTCAGCAAGTTGGCCTTTATTTGTTCTATATCCATAGAGGGGTCTACAACTTATCCTGACCTGGCTTAAGTGCCATTGATCACAAGAAGCGAGCATCAAAATAAGGTGAATAGATTATTTTAAAATTATCATTACTATACTATTGTACACAACGGGGTCAATGGCAGCCCCATCCTGCCAACAGGTCAACATGGTGACTTTATTCTGGAAGGACAGCTTATAAATTAAGCAGTTGACCTTTATGTCAGTCAATCAACCCTGGGCCATCTAGGTCTGCCAAAGACATTAACTTTGAGCAATGACCACTTCCCTAAAGGCAGAAATGCAGTATTTATAAACCTCTCATTTGTGTCTTTGCCAAACTCTCCATGACATTGTCTAGTTATCATTTTTTGGCATCGATTAAAAGTCAGGAAATAATAATCAATTGCCTAGAACATTACCTGTAAAAAATACAATGTCCCAGAAGTTAAAAAATATACAAAATGAAAATTCTAAGCAATGTGCCTTGTCTATTTTACAACTTTTTGCATCAGAGCACTACAAGAGATTAGAACTGAAAAGTCTTCAGTGATATTTTTATTTTTCCACTTTCTTATTGCACAGATGTAGAAATAAGGCCCTGAGACCAAGCAACTTCTACCAGGTCATACACATATTGGACTCTCTTGAGTAATTATCACTTCTCATTATCTAGTTAAATGGTCTCTGCATTATATAATAAGGCCACATAACTGCAAATATGAGTTAGACAATATATTTATAACTGAAATATGACATGCAGTGAATGTTACTGCATTTAAGATACTCTCTCCAACTGTGGCAAAAGTAGGAAGTAATCAGAACCTCAAATGACAATAGTATTGACCTAAGTAGTAATCTTGTGTATCTGTTTGAAAAAAAGTCTTATTTAACACAATTATTGCATACTTATTAAACACTTAGAGAAGGTTGGAGACAAGTACAAATTAGGCAAAGATATAGCACTAAGGGAGTTTACAGACAATTGATAATATTAGAAAAGATGTTTGCATAAGTTAGAGTACACTCAAGTTAGGATAACTTGGGAAGGATTTATTTGAGGATGGACTTATTACCAAGGTGGGGGCATAGTGTAAGAAAACTCAAGTAGAGTAGAAGTACTAGTAGTCTAGAAAGCACCAAACTTGGTCTCAATGTAGTGGGGAGGGAGAAGTCACCTTAAACTAGAAAGAGAGAGAGTCATTAAAATACAGATAGCTCCAGAAACAAAATACCTCAACAATTATTCAAGCTGGTATATTGGTAGAAGGACTGCATTAAATGGTGTGTTGTGTCAGTTGTGGTGTGTGAGAAATATTGGGTAAAGGTAGCTATAAGGACATAAAACTTGTGGGTCAGCTAAGTGCCCTTGCCTTAGAAAAAAGAAAGGGAAAGGCTCAGAGTGATTAATTGATAACTGAAAGCTAAGTGTGAAGCTAGGGGACTTTTACCACATAAAGAAATTTTCACTTTCTGGAGTCAGAGAAAGTTGAGGACTAGGTCCAGGACTTAATCACAGGAGTGGCAGAGCTTCAAAGATGGTTTAACTCTTAATATAAGTAGGTTTGCTATGCTGAGACCAAGACCCCAGTTAGGAAAGAATGTGACCTTGACACATGGGATGGGGACATCTAGATTTATTGGACCTAGAATTCCCTAAATTCCCCTAAGCCTTGAGGGTTGAAGTGGCTTACTCCTTATTTAGGGCTAATAGTCTACCCTTCTTTTGAAGATGGTGAAAAGGCTTCCTTCAAGCACCTCAAGATTTGTCCCTAGTTCTCCTATTGGTCTCTAGGGTTAAGTCATGATATAACCCAGCTAGAGACAAGCAAGGCCTAAAAAGGGGGAAATTGAGAATACTGCAAAAGAACTGTAGGACCTAATCACCATGATTAGGCATGGGATGAGAATCTAAGGACTCTTGTTCAAGGGACAGGGTTGAAGGGAGAGAGGAGACAAGAAGGAGAGTCACCTTTTTGGCAGAGTTAATTAAATCTGATCAGGAAAATCCAGTAGGTCTGTTGTCACACAGTGGTGGCAAGAAGAAACATATTTAGCATTCAGGTAGTACATTTAGTTTCTCTTGATATTCTCTTGCCCAATATTGGTGAATGGACGAATGCAACAACCTTAATTTGATAAGAACGTGAGGAACAAGGGCTCAGATTTCTCAGATTATGGTATGAGAAGATCAGCAAAGCTGCTAGTCAATGTTGAAGGGAAGGGAATATAGAATGAATGATTGAGGAGACAAACAAAAAGAACGTTTGTGGTTCTAAGACCCGTCATAGCAGTAGTGTACATGGTTTTCTCACGAATCTGCTTCAACCAAATTTCTCTAAGAAGAGAGGTTGACTAGAGTCCTGGGCTAACTGTTCCCTGAAGTTTTAAATTAAATGGTGCCAAGTAATTCAAGCAGTAGGCTTATCCAAGCTCTCCCTTCAAGAATGTAGCTGCTACAAGAACTGTCTGCATAGCTAGTCCTCATCTGCCAGCCCCATGCTGGGCTTGCCTTGGCTGCAGACAGGTACCTTGCTCAAGGTCACACCTTCTTCTAGGGGCAGCCTGCATCTGGTAATCACTACAGGGCTATAAATGTTTGGCTCTCTCACTCCAGTTCAGGATAAATATAAATGGTTATTCTGGCTGCAGTTGGTTTGGCTGATGCCTCCACTGAGACTGTATCACAGCTCAACTTCTCCCTCTGCCTAGCTGCTTTATTTATTACCAAAGAAGTTGAACCCAACAGCACTCTAATAAAATGCTTGCACTCTAAACTCCACCTCAGAATGGTTTTCCAAGGACCTAGACTTGCAACAGCTGGTGAGGTGTTTATTTGTGCCATTAGGTGGAAATATCAGAAATATTGGTAAAAAAGCACTTAAAATATATGTTGGACAGTTTTTATATAGATGTTCTATAAATAACTGCTACTCTGCCTGACCTCTAGGTCTTACTCCATTGCAGACCTTGTTTGCATTAATTTTTTTTGCGCTAGACTAAGATTTATTTATGCTTAACAGTCATCAAGATCTAATAGTATATTCTTATTAATAAGCTTCATAATTTCCTAGTATTTCAGAAATCCACAAAGTGACATTTACACAACGATCCTAAAACTTGCACAAAATTATAGTTGCTAGTATAAAATCATTTAAATATCGTAACCCTGTAATTTACCTTATTGTTAGTTTAGTGCAGTAATAATTAAGAGATTACGTCTACATAGACAGCACTTTTTTGAGATTCTGATATTAAAATGAATACCTGATTCATGTCATTAAACAGCTTATAGTTTAATTTAGTTATTTTCAAACAACGATACATGAGAAAACATAGAGTCCATGGCTCTACCCACCAAAAGTTCTGATTTAGCCTGCCTGGGAGATGGGTGCAGAGGTCAGCATTGACAAGGAGGGTGCAGGGTTCATGACACTCCTGGAGAAGCACTGATTTATGAGCTAGAGAGAGCAGACTGAAAAGCCTTGGGTTACACAGACATATCACTTTTGGTGCTTTGAGCTTTTCCCTGAGTTTTCTCACATCATGCAAAGTAACAGTAGGTCATAGTGTCTATGCACGAATTTTTATTTCACATTATCATAAACTCTCTCTCATTACTTTTGATATTCTCATTGTTCAAAATGCAGGTTTATCATGCTAATTACCAGTATGTTATGCATCATCAGTTCTGTCAGTACTAGTATACATTTTAGGCAAGTGTTGCAAAACTAAAAATGTGTTCAGCTTTACCTGTTAAGGAATTATTATAACCCAAAATGCTTGCACTCTAAACTCCATCTCAGAATGGTTTTCCATTCTGAAATGGAAATGCTCTTCTAGACACAGTATTCCTGCCCAATTCCTTTAAATGTAGCACATCAGTTTCATGGAAATATATAGGTAGATTTTCTGAAGATCACACGTCTATGATAGCAGCTGTTTTTAACCTGAGGATCATAATAAAAACATTCTCTTTATTGTTTATAAAAGACTTTAACATAGAATCAATCACATGTTTAAAATTGATAAGGTGTCTTAATAATAAACCATTAAATACTAAATTTTGAATATTTTCACACTCATAGAAATTCTTTTCCAGTTTACCTCTGAAAGCATGTGATATTACACCAACATTAGATCTTCACATTTACTGCAATTTTCAACCTAGGTGCCTATTGTTCCTGAAAAATCTTTCATCTTTTCTAGGTTCTTCGTTTCATAAAACCATTGAAATCTGGCTTGCCAAAGACACTTTGCATATTATTCTCCTTTTCTATTCATTTTGTTTATAATTTTGTTGATTTCTCAAGTAATTGTTATTATTTGTTTAATCCGCTTGCTTCAAATTAATTTTCTTCTTTTATCTGATTTTCTGAAGTGAAAGATTAGAAGATTAGATTGTTGATTTTAGATTATTGTTCTTTTGGGATATATGAAGTCAAAGCTAAAACATTTTCCTGTAAGTAGACCAAGCTCAGTAGCTCATGCCTGTAATCCCAGCACTTCAAGAGGCCGAGGTGAGCAGATCACTTGAGGTCAGGAGTTCGAGACCAGCCTGGCCAACGTGGTGAAATTCTGTCTCTACTAAAAATACAAAAATTAGCCAGGCATGGTGGCGGGCACCTGTAATCCAAGCTACTCAGGAGACTAAGGCAGGGGAATCGCTTGAACCCTGGAGGCAGAGGTTGCAGTGAGCCAAGATCGCGCCATTGCACTCAGGTCTGGGTGACAAGAGTGAAACTCCATCTCAGAAAAAAGAAAAACCATTCTGCAAGTATTACATTCCACACATTTTGATGTTTTGTTTTATTTTAATTTAGTTTAAGGTATTTTTAAATTTTTCTTGAGATGTATTTGGTCCAGGTATTATTTAACAGTGTTTTCAGTCTACAAAACTTTTGGAAATGTCCAGGTATATTTATGTTATTGATTTCTACTTTAATTACATTGTGTTCTGAAAACATGTTTTGAATGATTTCTGTACTTTTGTATTTATTAAGATGTGTTACATGGCTCAGAATATGGTTTATTTTGGTTAATATTCTGTATGAGCTTGAGAAAAAATGTGCATTCTGCTGTTGTTATATGAAGTATTTTCTGTCAATTAAAACCAGTTGACTGATGATGCTATATAGTTCAACTATGTCCTTACTGATTTTCTGCTTTCTGGATCTGTCCATTACATGTAGCAGGGTGTTGGCATCTCCAACTATAAAGGTGGATTCTACTAGTTCTCCTTGCGGCTCTATCACATTATAGATGAGGAACATGCAACAGATAGAGGAGAAATAACTTGCCCATGTTCCATGGCTGTAAGTTTATGTTTTTAGATCATGATGGGGGAGCTAACTTGTTAACCTAACAAATAATACTTATTTACATGCTCAGGAATGGATAAAATTGTAGTTTACAAGTGTTTTGGGCAAATGTTGTTCTGCCAAAATATATCTCCACTAGGAACCTCAGAATTTGATCTTATTTGGAATAAGGGTTATTGCGTATGTACTTAAGGATTTCGAGATGAGATCATCTCAAATTATGATGGGTCCTCAGCCCAATAACCTTTGCTTTTATAAGAATAAGTACAGGGACATTTGAGACACAGAGAAACAGAGGAGGAGGCCATGTGAAGATGGAGACAGAGATTGGAATAATTCATCTACAAGCTAAGGTACACTAACAATTGCCCACAGGCACTAGAAGTTGGGAGAGAGACAAGGGATGGTTTCTCCCTCTAGCCTACAAAAGGAACCAAACCTGTCACCCTTAATTTTGGACCCCAGAACTGTGAGAGAAAAAACTTCAGGTGTTTTGAGATGCTCAGTTTGTGGTAATTTATTATGTCAGCCTTAGGAAACAAAAATGAGTATATAAGTACTTCACAAATTGTTTAGCTCAGTGGTATGGTAAGCTAAATCCATTAGCATTTACTTGTTGAAATATTGACCTGAAAAAGACACAGAGAAAACTAAAACTAACAGAACTGTGTGTGTATGTGTGTGTGTGTTAAATAAAACATTAGTAATTTAAAAAATTATTCTCCATTAATCACCTTATAATATATCAGGCTTTAGAAAGCAATTTGATTTCAGTTAGAAAAACAGGAAAAACTTCATAACATTAGTAGTAATTATAATTTGTAATTATCCCATTTATCTTGGCTTATTGTTAGTGTTGCCTATTGGAATATAAGCTCCTCGACATGTTGGTGACATTGTCAATCTTGTTTGTTGTATTGTCTCAGATATCTAGCAAAGGCATGTAATAACTTTAATAAATATGTGTGGAATGAAAGAAGGGTTGATTCATAAAGAGAGATCTTTATTAGTATGATGCATTATATATGAAAATAAGAATTATTTCATATATCTAATCAAGAGAGACAGGACAGTAATATATCTACTGAAATATATCAAAGGTAACAAAGTGACCCTACCTATGGGGTTATTACCACTTGGACATAGGGATTCATGGATCTGGAAATTGACTTTTATCCCATATCACTTTTGTGGTTATACCAACCACACTATTATTTTTCATAAAATTTTCTCTGTCTCATGGCTTTAGTGAAAGAAATATATCTAAATATAGTTGAGCATTTTGGTAAAGAATCTTATACTGCAGTTTTAGGAGAATGTAACATTGATTGTTAATATTCATGAAAAATGAATCATTTGTTTGCCCTCATTTCATGCACAAAATTCACCGTGACATCAGTGGGAGCTTTTTACAACAATAAATCTGTGCCAAATAATAAATTACATTTCCTCATATTAAATTAAAATGTGCACATTGGAGAGGCTTAATTTTAAATTTCCATGACAAATGGAAATCTGGAAACTAACTAAATAAATAATTAAAATAAAGAGAAAAGAAAAACTAAAATGCAGTTTAACTACAAAGAAATGGCCCAAGTTTTGACTCTCAGGATTTTCTTTGTCAGGTAGTTTTTTAAAAATTAGTAACTGTTAATATAGGGGTTGTCAGAATGCTGTTTAATTCTTTCTAAAAGGAGGTAATTGGTATTTACATCATTTTTGGTAACTGAATATACATGGAATATTTCTACAGGCAGAAGAACAGTAAGAAAAAAATCTCGTAAGAAAGCAAATGAGATTAAACACACTAACAAGTCTCCTTCCAACATGTGAATATAACTCAGAATTTCAGAACTATTCCCTTTTTTAGTGAAGGCTTAGCTAAACTGAGTTAATGCAGCAATTTCTTACATTCTGGGATACTAATCATATTCCTACACACAGAAGTCCTGTAACACTCTACAGTTCTTGAAAGAGTCAGATAAAACCTTCAGATGTTCTTTCATCACCATCATAAAACATCATCTAAAGGTACAAAATGTCATGTTCCTATTCTCTTATCAGTGTGACGTTCTCAAAATAATCTTTACAGCATAGGAAGCATCATGAGAATAGTATTCCCTCATTTCACTCCTAATAAGAATGGAAAACATCAGGTACTTTTTAAGTCTTATCCTGGGCCACTGGTATAGGCATCACAGTGATTGATTTCATCCTGCAGTCTTCGGTTTACAGGAAATCCATATAAATCAACCAGAATATGGAAATTCATACCTCCCAGGGGTAACAGATTAACAGATTCTAAATTGGAGCAAAAAAGAAAAGTCAATAAGAAAGCATCAATGAGGAACAGGGGAAAAATATGCCAGACACTGAGTACTTTCTTTAGAGACTTACATTGTGGGTTATTATTATTTTTTTCTGACTCAAAATGACACAGCATGGGGCTGGCAACCACAAATATGAATATTTGGGAGCCAATAGAATTACTGTCTTGAGGAAGTTTTTTGACTCACTGATTCTTTTCAGTATCTGAGATAAGCCATGGTAGCTCTCCCTCCAGAAATCTCTGTTTTCAGAAAGATTCTCACATCACTTCAGAGAGAATTCTGCTACTGAAAGTATAATCAGTGCATGGTTAGCCTAGCTTTCCATAAGGCAGAGAACTGAAGCTAAAGAGGGACTCCAAGAAGTCAGATGGAGACCAGCCAGAAACAGCTAGTACAGAGTTTCTGTGCTTTGCCACAAGGTCTAAACGTTTTCATCCTTTAAAGTATTTCCTAAAGACACAGTGTCTCCAAAATTATTCATTTTACTCTCAGGTCAATACGAGTGAGAATCTGGAGTGAGACCTCATGAAGTATACAAACCCAAAAAGAATTAGAAGTGTATGTTATTCTTGAAATGACCTCATATGTGATCTCTTGGATAGGAATTAGTGCAGCTAGTGGCGAAAAGTAGAAAAGGATATATACAAAAGCAATTTTACTTTTCATATACAAAACAACAATTGTTTGGTTGGCTAACCAAAGTGTATACTTGCAAAGTAGTTCTGCGGAACTACTTCAAGAAGGAACTTGAAGGAAGTTACATTTTTGAGCTAGGTACCACTGAAACTATCGTTCACATTTCATGGAAAGAAAAATATTTCTGAGCTATGTCATCAACTAGTGGATATGTGTTGGAACTGATCATATACTTTATTGAGTGATGAAACTAAATTAATGAATTAAGAAAGAAAACTGACAGAGCAATTTCTAAAACAGAGAAGTGCAAACAGAACCTCTGGCTTGTTTGGGGGTTGGGATTATTGGTAGACTCTCAAATGTATTATAGATAAAGAACACGAAGGAGGCGACACTGCCAGCCAGTGCAGAAGAGACCTCATGTACACGCACATTTTAATCAATCCACAATTAAATCTGTAATGAAAACAAAAGCAATTAATAGGTCTACATATCTTTTATATATATTCTTTTCTGCAAAATCAGATCTCTGGGTATCTTTTATTTAATTAACGAATGCTCTAGATGTTTATTTTACCTGCATTAGCTTCTTTTACTAGTAAGCAGGGTTCCACTATTAGTGAAAGAGCTTCATAATTTGTGTAAATAAAATATAGAGTTATTATATATTAAGCCTTGTTTGTATACAAGGAAATGTTCTGGATACTTTGTAAATAATGTCTTTGCTTCTTACAAAAACGTTGCAAGGTTAGTGTTGTTGTTATTATTATTATTGAATCAATTGAGAGAGGTGGAGTTTAAATATCTTGCCAGAAAGCCCATAGATATGAAATGTTAGGGTTGGAGCTAAAATAGGTTTGCTTTCAAAATTATTTGAAGCCCATTCTATTAAGCTGTGTTTCCTATTATGGATATGCATAAATGAAAGATCAGAGAATTTCAAAAATATCAAGGTTTTTTTTTTTTTTTTTTTTTTTTTTTTTCCAGAAAGTGAAAAATATAAGCTTTTGATATCAGGTCAAAGTGGAAAGACGCAAGTTTTACAACAACAAAATTTACAAGTACCAAAAACTTGTGGCAGGTTGTAAAATGAGCCCACAGACTTCCAATCCAGGCTTTAAGTGATAACTAAAAAATATCTGCTTTTTAAAAAAATGCTCCTTCTTATTGTAGAAAATAAAGGCTTCCATAGTAAGGACATTTGTTTATGCACATGGGCTATGAGTTTAAACAAAGAACTCTTTATCTCCATATGCATCAGAATTATTTTATCTGAAGGGCAAAAAGAACAGCGAAGTATATTAATAAAAAATGCTAAGAAAGAGAAAATAAAATTCTGTGTCGTATTCATTCTGCAAATTTGAAAGAACTGAAAATAATTTGAAGTGTTGAAGCTCAACATTCACTATTTGGGAAGATATATATTATTATAATATATATATATATAGTAATAATTATATATATTTTTTTTTTTTTTTTTTTTTTTTTTTTTCTGAGAAGCAGCAGTCCATGATTATTGAACATGACATCGACACTGGTGGTATTCTTTGTTGAAAGAAACGAGCCATCATGGGCCATCAAGGGGGCAATGGCGGATTTAATGGGGCCATTTAAGCAGAGAACTTTCAGTCTTATTGCTGTTCATACCACATTATGCAGTGGCTTCTCCTTTATATTAAGCCTGTTAACTAAAATAGAATTCAGAGAGGAAGAAAGGAACCTGGAGGGACTGCTTGCTTCTGCAAAACCCTAATAAATTGTTCAGTAGCCATTTAACACATACGCATGAAACTCTTTAGCAGAAATATGTTTTCAACTTTGTGTAACACCTGTCTAACACGGTTTAAAAGAATGTCAAGAGAAAAGAAGATCAACTGATGGCAACGACGGAAAGGATATACAAGGTACACATTTGTATTATCGGCGCACTCCAATCCAGGCAAGACATAAACCAGGGTGCTGAGAGCCGTGTTGATCATGACAAGATTAGTGACCAGTGCCTTTCTTCTCCTCTGACAGCTTGCGGATGCAGGATGGATTTACGTGTCCCTGGAGGACAGGAAAGCATAAACAACGCTTGGCATCAGCATCATGAAGTGCTGACATCACCAGTTCAAGTCATCTGACTGAGCCAGAAAATTAGAATCCAAAGCTTGATTTCATAGCATACTGCCATGCAAATGAGGAAATATGACAGGTCTCAAAAGTGCCTCTGAATGTAGACCCTCTCACCCATTTTTTTTTTTTTTTTTCATTCTGAATGAGTATATTCAAAGAGAGAAAATATTGCAAGCACATCCTGGGCAACTGGGGAAATGAAGGTTTGAATATTGGCCCTGAAGTTGTAGACTAAGTGGTAATCAATGCTTCATAATAATAAGAATAAGCTCCAATCACATGAAGGCAAAAACCAGTCCTAACCTCAAGATAACATATTTGTGTGGTGGAATCGTGCCATCTCCTGCTTGGCAGCATCAGACTGACGAGCAAGCTGTGTTTGAGCTGTCAGATGCTCGGCCATCACTGTCAGTTCCACTCCTGACACTTCAGTTATGTCTGTATTTTGAGAAAGGTCAAAACACTGATGCTTCCTAAATCTATTTTCTGGCCCAGAGTTTCATTTTTTCATCAAAAACCTCATATATCAATAACCAGGAGAGAGATTACTCTTTTTGAAGGAAGGGAAGGATTTCTGAAATATAATCAATTTATTTCAACAATTATTGTGCTTTTACTTGGTGATCATTGCAATCTCTAAGGGGCATTTTTTTCAAAGAATAGGTTATTTATTTTATAGAACTATTTCGTGATGCCATTTTCACCGTTATTGCAATACACTTCAGCATTTCAGGCTCAACAGTAGTTATTTTAATGTTTTCAAGGAGATAATCCATAAAAGCAGTATATTTTACAATGTCTATATTTTATGTATTTATGTATGTATGTATGTATTTGTTTGTTTGTTTTTTTGAGATAGTTTTTCATACTCCGTCGCCCAGGCTGGAGTGCAGTGGTGTGATCTCAGCTCACTGCAAACTCCGCCTCCCAGGTTCAAACAATTCTCATGCCTCAGCCTCCCGAGTAACTGGGATTAGAGGCACAGGCCACCACGAACAGCTAAATTTTGTATTTTTAGTAGCGACAAGGGTTTCACCATGATGGCCAGGCTGGTCTTGAACTCCTGACCTTAAGCGATACACCCGCCCTACCCTCCCAAAGTGCTGGGATTAGAGGCATGAGCCACTGCACCCGACCAGTGTCTATATTTTATATTTGATTCTTTGTTTCCAATGTTATGTACCGACAAAGTTAGTAAAATCTGTGTTTATTCGTGAACTTAATATTTTACCTAATGAACTTTATTTTATCAGATAAAGTCAACTAAAATATGTTGAATGGTTGTATATATATTCAACCTTATAAACTACATTCAGTTACCAAGTGATGTTAATAGTAATATTGCTAACCAACAAAAAAACCTAACTACTTATTGAGAGGCTACTGTGTGCCAGACATGGGGTTAGGCAGTATGCATGCAAAATCAAAATTAATGTTTACACATTTAAAATAACTTCTTCGGGCCGGGCGCGGTGGCTCAAGCCTGTAATCCCAGCACTTTGGGAGGCCGAGACGGGTGGATCACGAGGTCAGGAGATCGAGACCATCCTGGTTAACACGGTGAAACCACGTCTCTACTAACAAAAATCCAAAAATCAAGCTGGGTGAGGTGGCGGGCGCCTGTAGTCCCAGCTACTCGGGAGGCTGAGGCAGGAGAATGGCGTAAACCCGGGAGGCGGAGCTTGCAGTGAGCTGAGATCCAGCCACTGCACTCCAGCCTGGGCGACAGAGCGAGACTCCGTCTCAAAAAAAAAAAAAGAAAACTTATTGGAAGATAAACCTAAATTAAGAAATATTCTTACATCTCCTTTGAAATGGTTTCTCTTCACCTACATTATTTCATAAACATGAAGGTTAAGATTATCTTACTACTCATTTTAAGGGGAATGTGTGAATAACTTCTCAGTGTTATCATTTTCAAATTTCTGTCATCTACTTAAGCACAAAAAAGTCTAGATAGTTTCAACTCAAACTTCCCAACATGAAATTTAATCACATTTCATGGAATAATGCCTTCCCTACTTGCTATGAACAATGAAATCAGAATTACTGCTTACTGGAAATTGTCTCACAGGGCTTTGGCCTCTGTGATGTGAATATAAGCATGGTAAAATATTAATTTTAGCCTAAGTTTTTTTTTTTTTATTCTACTTGTGCAGTTAACATAAAATAAAATCTTTTGGCAAAAAAATAAAAGGATGAGAATGATAACTAGGATTTTCTTAGATGGGGAAAGATGGCAGGTTGCTGTTGACAACTTGAGATGTTTATAATAAAATAACACCAGAAAAACATTAGGAGATTCATAATTGCTTGCTAAAAAATGAATTAAAGCCTCTAATTGTAGTACATTCCCAGTGTCTCAGGTACATCTTCTTTTACTGGTCTGTATTGACCTCTTTGACCTTGGCTACAAACATAGCTATTACTCCTTTACTGACTCTCTCTAGAGGGTGGTGGAAACTTTTACCAGTTTGCTCTGCTTTTCTGGCTTCAAAAGGAAGTTAGATACAGGTTCTCTTAATTACTCAATCCCACAAAATGTATATCAGGGCCTATAACTAATGGACTAGGGAGTGCTGATGGATAAGAAGCCCTCAATATCCATCTAACTCTCTGCTTTTTCTTTCTTTGGCATCCCAGGATGTTGAGATTCCTTCTGTGAAACAAGAAACACACATACATACGTACATGTGCACACATATAAATACTCGAATAAAGTTTAAAATTGCTCTGCAAGGATTATTTCAAATGTTATACTTTGAACCAGTCTGTCAATTTCTTCACTGTTCACACTGAAAATATAATAACTGATTAACTGTTCTAGGGTGTTAGCTAGGTCATTTCAGAAAAAAATGGGGAGGGTAGTAGTGTTACAAAGTGGAAAGCATCTTGATTATTATTTTACAACATTGTCTTATTACAAAAAAAAAAAAAAACAGAGAAAGAAAAAAAAGAAGTATAAAAATTCAACTTACATCCTTTAGGGTATATTGCTTGTGATACACCTCCAAGCAGGGTGATATAATAACAAATCAAAAGACTTTACTTACCATGTCATCCAACACCCTTTACTCTGAAGGCAAGAACAAAAAAAGCACAAAGAACATAAATACTTATTCTGATGTTACATACATCCTTCTGTCAAAAGGTATTCTAGAATATAGTTCTCCACTTTTTGGCCTATCTCATTGTCAACATTGTTACCAGTTTGAGGGTTTCCTACCTGCTCCTGGACAAACCCTGGCCTGATTTTCCCACTATGGCTTCCTCTCTAGTTTTTTCTCTTTATCACTTGAAGAAATAAGACTAGGGATGATAACGTACACATGGTAAAGTGTTTTCCTTCATAATTTCAAGGAATTAAACACTGAGGTATTCATACCTTCTTTCGTATGGAATATTAATAGTAGTAAACACAGGCATACCTTGGAGATATTGTGAGTTCACTTCCAGATCACCTCAAAAAAGTAAATATTGCGATAAAGCAAGTCACACAATTTTTCTTCATTTCCCAGGACATATGAAAATTATGTTTATACAATATTGTAGCCTATTCTGTGTTCAACAGCACACAGTATAAAAAACAATGCATGTATCTTAATTTAAAAATATTTTCTTATTAAAAAAAATGCTAATGATCACCTGAGCCTTCAGTGAGTCATAGTGGAAAGTCTTAGGTGGTGGAAGATCTTCCCTCAATGCTGATGGCTGCTTATAGATTAGGATGGTGTTGCTAAAGGTCGTGGTGGCTGTAGCGATTTCTTAAAAGAGAACAACTATAAAGTTTGCCTCATCAATTGACTTTTCCTTTCTTGAAAGGTTTCTCTGTAGCATGCAATGATGTTTGGTAGCATTTCGCCCACAGTAAAACGTCTTTCAAAATTGGAGTCAATCTTCTGAAACCCTTCCACTGCTTTCTTAACTAAGTTATGTAATTTTAACTTGCAGCATTCATCATTTTAAAGGAGTATATAGACACCGTCAAAATGGGTCAGAAACAAGGTTTGCAATGCTCATAATTATCTTCAACATTGGCAATATTTAACTTTTTGAGTCAGTCTCAACAGAGTCAGTCTATCAGAACAGTGTTGTTCTTGATAAAAAAGGGCAAATTATTTTCTATTCATAATTTTAGGAAAGGTTTAATGTAAAATATTTTCTTCTTTATATATTTCCCTGCCATGGTAATGTTAAAACATATCAAGATCCTCCTCGGACTTTAAGGGTGAAAAGCATAACATTCCATTTTAGTTGAAGCATTCCTTCACACAGCCAACATATTTTTTCTAGGCACTCTAAGAACTCTTCAGGATACTACAGGAAAAATGTTCCTCTTACCTACTGATCTGTTAGTCGTATTTTTCCCTCAAACTTTTCTACATTAAACATTGCTATAACTATTTTTTAATTTAATTTTCCATGGTTCAGTCCTCAAGTTATTTTTCTTTTATTTGGAAGTACTCCTTCAGTTTCAGCTTGCTGAGCAGGCAAGCAACTGCTTTTGGCTTCTATGGAAACTGGAATCCTGTGGCTGCGTATAGGCATTCTGGTTCCACCAACTTTCGTTGTGTTGTGATATCCAGTGATTTAGGTGGAAAAGTACAAGGTATTCTTCCATGATGGATATGATATGGTAATAACAGGCTGGGATCTAATGGGACCCAGGGACCTAAGAGACCGGAAGATACATCAGGAAGGCCACAACGGGTTTTATACAAATTGTATGCTGTCCTAGTAACTTTTCCATCACAGACCTTATAGATCAGGAGTGAAGAATCTTCTGCTGCATGAGATAACTAGTAGAAACTCTCCTGCAAGCTACTTAATTTCTTTAGAATGTGTTGGAGGAGGTTAAATAAATTGGAAATCCTGAATGCTGAAAGCTTTTCTTTTAATTCTTCTGAGGTAATTTATTCCAGTAGAAAAAGCTTTGAAGTAAAAGCACTGATATGCCCAACATAAAATGAGCTGCTGGAATGCAATAAACTTTCAGTCCATAAGTGACAAAGTTCACTTTCAATCAGAGTTTCAACTCCATAACAAGCTTGATACTCTACTTTAGATAGTACATAAAATGGAAATTGTCTTCTGATTTTCTTCTGTTTTTTTTTAGAACATGGTCTTGTCTCTATCCTCTGGACACTGTGGCAACATGAGAAACAACAGGTCTTGCAGGCTAAATAAATTATAAACAAACTTCCTTCTTGAGGAACTAGGTATTCCTATGTATCTTCAACATAGTCCTGAAGTTCATAGGGCAATCGTCCTTTGGGCTTCTGAAATGCAGAAGGCCAACCAGATTTCAGTCAACTAGAGCTATCTGAAGGAACAGACAATTGCTAAGAAACAGAAGACTGTTTAGAATTTTCTAAATTCATTAAGGACAATTGGGGTACTTTTCTGGAAATTGGCTTTAAGAGCTTATCCTGCATTTTAAAAATTTCTCCAACTGGATCATATGTTTTATATACTCATTTGATAAGTTCTTTTTACAAAACACATGACTCTGTAGGCCTACAAGCAGTATGTCTGGTTTCCTACAGAAGCCTGTCCTGAGGAAGAATTTGGACTAACTGGTCTAGAACTTAACTTAGAACCCACAACATCTGTCTTTCCATCACTATTATTTTTACACTCCGTATCAATGATTAAACACTCCTCATCTGTATCACAGTTGAAGAGAACTGTATCTTCAGTTTTAGCTGCTTCTGATCTAACAGTCTTTTCCTTTGAGTTGTCCAGGTTTTCCAGAACATTGGGTCTTTCACCATCAGCATGTACCATGTCTACAGTTGTATCATTTTTATTAGAAGTTTCAATTTCCTAAGAATTTTCTAACTGTAGGGCATCAGATGTTTTCAAGTCACTATCTTGCTTCAAAGACTTGTCAGAATTTGATACCTTATCACCAGATGATTCAAATCCCAGATTATCCTTATTTTTGCACTCTTCAGGGCCACCATCCATACCAGTGACCAATTGTTTCTCCTTTTGCAATTGTTTCATCAGAATCTGAGATAAACTTCTAGAATTAACAGTAATGTCTGGTGCACTTGGTGCCACAAATGTAGTTACTGCTTTGGGGGCTGCAGGAGCATCTGCCATGTTAGGTACTGTGGAAGCTCTTGCTGGAATTGGTGACTTTGATGCTTTGGTGGTGGTTACTCCAAAAGTTTCAAGTTCTGTGACGTCATCGTCAAAATCCAGATACAAGTTTTCAAGAGTCTCAATGTTTCAGCACTCATTGACTTCACGGGACTTGTCCATTTCAGACACAAACTCTTCAGGTTTGTCCATAAAGACTGCAGATACTGGAACAGATGTGTTTTGGGGTATCATAAATTTTAATGGAACTTCATGACAGATTTGATTTCTCTCTCTCATAGTTATTTTATTTCGGGGAAGTGGTGAATTAATATATATTACTTTAACTAGTTTTGAACCTGCAACAGGTATTACTTGAATCAATACTGGATGTTCTCACTGTTGTTTGTACATTTGTCCATGATTATTTAATAAGGTAAATAATGATTGACTAGTTAGAGCTAGCTGAGGGTGATGTCTTGAAACAAGCTTCTCTGCATTTGGATCTTTTCTAATATCATAATGCATAGTTTCAGCTGTTCGTTCTGGCAATTCAATGGTAGATATATCATCTTTTGAGAGCTGCAACTTTATAGGCATTGAGGGAAATACTGTTTTCACATATTTTACCTTGCCCAATGCAGGAAGAGTTTTTCTGACTTTAATTCCATCTCTATTTTGAATAGGAAGAATACCATTAAGCTGGTGACCTCGTGGAGAGTATGGAATTCTAGGTACATTTTCCACTTGTTCAATGCAAGCTCTTGAAATTTTCTCTGTGAAGAGGCAAACATCACCGGAAAGCATATTATAGTCCTGTGCACATTTCCTGGCAGAATTCTGGAAAAACTTTAGGAACCCAGTCACTTCTTCATTCACATTTTTTTTTTTTTTTTTTCATATCGGAAGAGTGCAAGAAGTCATTTGTATTTATTCCAACAGCTTTGAAATTTGCAGGGATCTTTGCATATTTAATCAACAAGTCCACATAACTCCTCTGCTCGCTGTTTGATAAAACACATAGTTCTTTTAAACTTGGGGCCATGGAATGATCTTTATAACTTTCTCAAGAGAAAAATGTCTTAAGGCCATTTTTGAGGAAAATATTCTAATTCAGTCCTGGTTCACTTATGACCATCTTGGAGCTCATCTTCCTAGATTTCTGCTTCACTCTAGCTCACAGTTCACAGCCGCCTGACTGCAAAGGCTCCAATGGAGGCAGGATCCCTCCAGAATTTACTCAACTCATGGTTTGCGGTTCTCTTGCCCAGGTGGTGGCCACACACCACACACGCTCCTCCCCGCTCCTCACATTGTCGCGCTCACCTGGGAAAGCCATATTTAAAGGACGTGGCCCAAATTATGTAATTTTTGTTGTCGTTTTGATAATGTTCATAGCTTTTTTCCTAGGAATAAATTTCATCTCCAAAGAAACCACTTATTTAGGTTATTTGTAAGAAGCAACTCCTCATCTGTTCAAGTTTTACCACGAGGATGTAGTAGTTCAGTCACATCTTCAGATTCCACTTCTAATTCTAGTTCCCTTGACATTTTTACCGGATCTGTAGTTACTTCCTCGGTTCAAGTCTTAAACTTCTCAAAGTCAACCATGGGGTTTGGAATCCTCTTTTTCTAAGCTCCTGTTAATGTTGATACTTGTCCTTCTTAAATGAATCACACAAATGTTTTTAAGCATCTAGGAAAATGAATCCTTTCCAGGAGATTTCCAATTTACTTTGCAGATTTAAGTGATTTTTCAGGTCTATCAGAGGAATCACTGTGACTGCTGTTTATGGCAGCTGTAGCCTTACAAAATATATTTATTAAATAATAAGACCTGAAAGTCAAATTATGTCTTGACTCATGGACTGCAGAATAGATGTGTTAGGAGGCACAAAAACATTAGTCTACTTGTACATCTCCACTAGAGCCCTTGGTGACCAGGTGCATTGTAAATGAAAAGTAATCGTTTGAAAAAATTCTATTCTAAGCACTATGTCTCAACAGTGGGCTTAAATATTCAGTAAACCATGCTGTAAACAGATGTGTTGTCATCCAGGCTTTGTTTCATTTATAGAACACATGCAGAGTAGATTTAGCATTGTTCTTAAGGGCCTAGGATTGTCAGAATAGTAAATGAACATTGGCTTCACATTAAAGTCATCAGCTGCATTGGCCTCTAACAAGAGTCAGACTTCCCTTTGAAGCTTTGAAGCCAGGCAGTTATTTCTCTTCCCTAGTTATGAAGGTCCTAGATGACATTCTTCTAAAACAAGGTGGTTTCTTCTACATTGAAAAGTCTATTGTTTAGCATAGCCACTTTCATCAGTTATGTTAGGTATTCAGGACAAGTTGTTATAGTTTCTCCATCAGCACTTTTTGCTTCTCTTGCAATTTTATGCTATGGACAAAGCTTTTTCCCTTAAATCTCATGAACCAACCTCTGCTAACTTCAGCCTTTTCTCCTGCAACTTTTCATCTCTCTCAGTCTTCATAGAATTGAAGAGATTTAAGGACTTGCTCTGGATTAGGTTTTGGCTTAAGGGAATGTTGTGGCTGCTTTGATCTTCTATCTGGTCCACTAAAAATTTACATCAGCAATAAGGCTGTTTTGCTTTCTTATCATCCATGTGTTTATTGGCGTAGCACTTTTAATTTCCTTCAAGAAATTTTCCTTTGCATGCATAATTTGGCTTACCGGCATTGAAAGCCTTGCTTTCACCCTATCTTCACTTATAACATGACTTCCTCACTAACCTTCATCTTTTTTAGCTTTTGATTTAAAGTAAATGATGTACAATTCTTCCTTTCACCTGAACTGTTAAGCATCTTTGTAATGTTATCAGTTAGCCTAATTTCAGTATAATTTTGTGTCAGGAAATAACAAGGGCCAAGGAGTAGGAGAGAGTTGAGAGAAGAACTGATTGGCAGAGTAATCAGAACATGCACAACGTTTATTGATTATGTTTGTCATCTTAATATGGATGTGGTTCATGGGGAACCCAAAACATTTACAATAGTAGAAAAAGATCACTGATCACAAATCAGTATAACACATATAATAATATTGAAAACATTTTAAAAATTTGCAAGAATTACTAAAATGTGAAACGGAGACATGAAGAGGGTACATGCTGTTGAAAAGTGGTGCTCATAGAATTTCTCGACACGGGATGCCACAGACCTTTAATTTGTAACAAATGCGATATTTTCAAAGCATAATAAATTGAAGTGTAATAAAATGAGGTATGCATGTACTAGGAAGAACCATTCAAGAATAGAGAATGACCCTCTCTAAAAGTAGAGGTTGATTTAATGTAGCAAATACAGTATGTTTCATCATAATGGTTGTTGAATTGACTACTAAAAGATTTTATAGATATTTAAAAATTGTAATGTGATGTAAGAGCCTTTGAAACAGTCACATAATTTCAAGTTGCTAATAAAAACATTACATTAATTCTATGAAAGTAATCATTAACATCTGAAATGTAAAGTAAAATATTTAATTTTAAGATCCTGGATCCAACAGATTTATAGAAGTTTTCACTTTTATAATGGAGACTAAGAATAGAATTTTAGTCCCTCTCTGAATTAGAGGATTTAATATTATCTGTTCTCAGAAAAATATGATACAATGAAATGGGCATATTGAAATATTCAAATAAAAGGAAGCAATCTACAATGTTAAACTCAAAAGAATTCCTAGTTCTTTTGAAAATTATGACAACATTTCTATAATTTGCTACCTGAGGAAGTGTCTGAAAATTTGAAAGGTCTTTTTGTTTTCGGTGGTGGTGTTTCTAATGGGGTACACTTTATGTAACATCTAAGAATGATATTAGCATTTTTTATTATTCCAGTAGATTTTTTTTTTTTTAATTTAGAAAGTCTAAATTTAGGCTTTCTTTGTGACTGATTTTGTAACAGACTAATTCTATTCGTGATGGTTATCAGGAAAACTCCTAAATGTCAGCATTGCTTAACGTTTTTCTTGATTTAGCCTCTCCTTTGGATACATACGATTCGTATTGATATTTAAGAGCTTCATATAAAAATGTATTGAGTGAGTTTCTTTGGCTATCTGTGGGAATCTGCTAAAAAAAAAAAAAATTGATCTTTCCTCACAGTGAACAGCCCATTTGATTTACTGTTTTTTAATATCTAGGGAGCATTGTAGCACACAAAGTGCAGAAGTAGACATGAAAGGTTAGTGATTTGCTTTTATAAGACATGCCCTCCTTAATCTGTTATACTAATGCCTTTCATAGCATCACCCTATAAGATAAGAAACTTAAAGCCATGTTTTAATAATGCAGCCTCATTGAGAATTCTAAGAAAAAACTTCAGTTGGAGTCGTAGAGTGAACACTGAGTAATGGCTGGGGTCAATAAAATCTGAAGTAATTATTTCAGAATATACTTTGGATCAACAAATTTTTGTAGCTCATGTGCCTTGCTTCCCACTATAGCTGAATAATTCAGAAGGGATTTTTGTATTCAAGTCAGGTCAATATCAACTTATATACATTCACAGATACAAAATTAATTATCATGGATTGCATTGACAGTATCATTTGTCACCAGTGACTGCTATCATAGTCATTTACATTTGGCATCACAGTTAAATAGGTTTATACCAGTCTTTTTTTGTGGCCTAAAAACATTGATCCAATGAGTCATTTAGGAAATAATAAGTATCCTATTTTGTTTATTATTTCCAATGGCACATGGCAAGCTATGATTTAGAATGGTGTAGGATTTTATTATTACAATTACCTTATAATATCACACCTTGGATAATAAAGGTGATTCAGACAATCAAATGCTTGACATTACTGTGTCTTAGAACTTTAAGAGAACTCATATATCTTAAGAGAGGCTTAGGATTAAAGCCAGGTTTCCTATGTGAGGAAATACAGTTTGCTGTAGGCATAAAGGGTGTGTGCGTATGTAAAACGGAAAGAAAAAAGAATTCAGAAACACACAAAAGAAAGATAACACAAAGAGACAGATGACTGAGGAGAGACATGTTTGAGGTTGAGTTATTGGAAATGCATTGCTCTCTGTAGAGCAGTTGAGTCCACCAAGCACAGTGCTTCTTTTAGGAAATGCCTCTGCTGCACTATCAGGAGCCCTGTGTGTTGTAGCTGTTTTTTTTAAGGAAATCAGATGGATGTGTTTTCATCTATTCATATTCACCCAGGCCTCTTTATGACCGAAGCATTTACTGATTTCCAAAATAATTAGTTGGGGTCACGGGTGCACCGAACACACTTTACCAAGGTAATAGTTACAGAATGTTGAGATAGGGCTTGGCACATAGCAAGGGCTGGATAAATGTACGTAATTAGCATTATTCACTTTGTGATGCCCTATTGCATTTAAGAAAAAACATCATTTTATAATAATAACAACAAAACCACCCTAACTTCACATCCAGTCAGCCAGTATTTATTTAGCTTGGTATTATATTGAATATATATATGTGTGTATACATATATATGATATTGATGTATGATTAATGCAATGACCTATAAGGCAGGTACTGTTACAAATAATTATAGGAACTAAATAACTATATTACTGATATGAAAAGTGAGGCACAGAGAGATTAAGTATCTTTGTCTATCGCCGAAACTATCATGAGCTTGTTTATTTAAATATAAAAAATATAGCTATTTGACTCCTTCTATGTTCTCTAATCCATATTTAATTAGCTTTCATGTACTATAACTTTATTTGAATTTTGTGGAGATGATCATATCAATCTTTACGTGACAGTTCTTTTATTTCTACCATAAATTCTGGTCATACTCTCCCAGTAAATTATTTCCATTCATTCATGTTTCTGCAGTTGCTGACAGAGTGCAGAAAAACAAAGTGTTTCTCCTAGTACACTTTCACAACATGCTTCTGATACCAGGTGTGCAGAGGTTTACTCTTAACCTTAAGCTAACAGTTCTGCAACAGATATGAGCTGGGTTTCCTCCAGTTCAGTTCAATTCAATTCTGACACTATCTACCTGGGCATAGGTTCAGATCCTACAGGTTGAGGGCTCAGCCCCAAAGACTACCCCTTACTTCTGATGTCAATCACAAGCCCCAGGTTGCTCTACCTGTGCATCTGACAGGCTGGCTGTAAATCCAGATTCCCATAGTTCCTTCCTTAGGTTCGATTAATTTGCAAGAGCAGCTCACAGAACTCAGGGAAATGCTTGTTTATTTTGACAAGTTTATTATAAAGAATATTACAGAAGGTATAGATGAAGAGATGCATACAGAAAGGTATGGAGGAAGGAGTTTGGAGATTCCGTAATTCTCCTTGTGTGCCACCCTTTAGGAACGTCCACACGTTCAGCTATCTTGAAATTCTCCAAACCCAATTCTTTTGGGTTTTCAATGGAAGCTACATTTCATAGGCATAATTTATTAAATCACTGGCCATTGGTGATCAACATATCCTTCAGCACCACCATGTCCCCTCCCTGACAGTTGGGGTGTAGGGCTGAAAGTTCCAACCGTGTAATCCCACCTTGGTTTTTCTGGTGGCTAGCTCCCATTCCAAATCTATCGAGGGATTGCCAGCCATACATCATCTCATCAGCATACAAATGACACTTATCACTTTGAAGATTCTGGAGATTTCAGAAGTTGTAAACAAGAAGATGAGGATCAAATATATATTTCACAATATCATACTAACTAGTCGTCCTAATCTCTGTTGCTCTAAGCTCTCTCTCTCACCATTAATAGATTTACCTTTGTAAAATCACACAAAAAAAGTTTTATGCATGAGCACGTTCTTCACATTATTAATGTTACTCAAGTGACTCAAGTTACCAAAGTCCCTGAGACTTGAGTGGACCTTTATTATAATGGTTCCCACTCGAGAAACTCACTTGCCCCCACCATGCTGTTGATGATACTGAGGAGGTGTATATTTCTCTTGAGCACACATATTGTTCCAATAGCCTGTTTCCTTTGCATTCTCAGTTTCCACTATGCATCTTGTCTCAAAAAGTTTATTTTTTCTTTGCCATTTTCCTGAATTTTGGATTCTACCCCTGTTTTCTCTTTATCTTAAAGTACCACTTCTCTAAAATATATTGCTTAATATACTATTTGAAAAACATTTTAGTTCATATTTGGATGCAAAGAAGAGAAATACATATTACAGTTAGTACTGGCAATAAGTTAATTTGTAACAGTAGACATCACTGTGCAAAAAATTGTCAGGTGTGTCCTACCATGTGGGCGGCACCTCAGGGCCCTTAGCCTCTTGCTATAATTTTGAAATTCTCCTTCATATTATTTCTTCTCCTCTTCAGATTATCTCCCTTTTATGAAAGAATACTGAAAATATCAAATTCTTTCTACTCTTTTAAACCAAGCATTTGTTTTTATTTATTTGACCTAGAGTGGGAATGAGCAATCTGCAGTTTAGCTCAGGTGACAACAAAGCAGAACTGTCTTGAGCTTGGTGTCCCTGCTTCATTATCAAAGCCCCCTGTTTCTCTCTCAAAAGGGTATTGGATTGGAAGATGCATTATATAGTCATCCTAACAAGTATTCCTGGTGATTCTAGCACAGTTGACTCATGAAATAAACTGCTATGTTTGTCCTAATTGAGTAAGGAGAACACCAAACCATCACCTTTCCTCCTTGAGTAAGGCCTTGTGTGGCTATCTTATGAAATAGAAAAATGGTATCAAATAAAATATAAATATGGAACTAAATGTTCACAATATGTTCTCTCTCTTACTAATATTTTGCTTCTTTACTTGCATTTCACTCTTTCACTCCTCTGTAAGCCCTGATGTCTGCAAAGGGCTTTACAAATTGGAAAGCCATTACTAGCACCAAAGGGCATTCAGTTGAGAGAGTATGGATAAGATCTAAACCCCAGCCAGGTGAAACTGCCATGTTCACTGTCTCCGAGTGTGTGGAACACAGATGTTCAGAGATAATTTTCATGACCATAAACGGGCACTTAAATTTCAAATGATCTCTAAATATGTGTTAACACCGTAAAGTATGTGTTAACAAGGAATGACTTTATGTTGCCCCTTTCTTCTCCAATTTGTTAACTGGTTGAAAAAATTGAAAATTTAAAAACTAAAAGTAATTTGAAAGTTTCTAAGATTAATCTTCCTTCAAGGGATTCAAAGAAAGAAAATACACACATATGGGAAGTATAGGACACATTTTAATCAAATAGCTTGCTATGGATTTTCATATTGAATTACAAAGTTAATATATTTCCAGGAAACCTAAATTGACCTATGAAAATGGTGATAAACCTTGAAGAATAATGCTGATGTTCATAGGACTGCTTTAATGATGTGTGCAACGAGGAAAAAAAAAGGAACCATCAGTTTTAAGTAGTATTATCATCAGCCTCTGCAGCATCTATACATCTGTTTTTTGTTTTTTTTTATGAAAGTGTTTTTGTGATTTGTCTCAGCGATAAATTGTAATAAAATTCTCTTGTTTTATAAGCTTAGGTAAAATGTTCACTGTGAAGAATGTATACTTAAATAATAGTTAAGGAAGTGCTGATTGGAAAAATATTTCATACCACTCCTAAATACTAATTTTCCATACACGATTTCACAAACATAGGGCTGCTCTTTATATAGATGTAATATAGTTCTGGAGCGTGTAGTTGCATACATAGTAAATACCCAGGGGATAAGGTCACAATTTACTGTCTTGCTTTTCTTTTAGAGTTCATTTCAATGCTTAGGATGACACTGATTTGCTGCCTTGTGCCTGGCCTGTATCTATCTTCAGCTGCTGATCTATGGGTTAATAACACCCAGGGGAAATCTGGCCTGTGTTGAATTTGTTTAGTCTTTTTATTCTCACATCTATTGAAAATCATTATTGGCATTTTCAATTTGTTTATTAGGCAAAACCTTTCATGTCAACCAGCAAGTTTAGGCAGAATATCTTATGTAAATCATCTCTACAGCCATACCTTATATAGCATGACCATGGCAAAACACATTTTTTTGTAGACAACAAAGCACAGGCATTTGTCATATTAATAGTTTCTATAATGGTTGTAGCATAAATCCTATTGTTTGTATTTAAATAAGAAATAAATATATTTTCAGAAGTCATGGTAGGACTGATTTCGTAGTATTCATGAGACATAGAAATATTATGGAGAAAGAATAGATGTTTGAACCAAAACATGCAATTCAAATTCTGAAGTCTTGAAACTATATTTTAGTATTATTATTACACTTTAAGTTTTGGGGTATATGTGCAGAATGTGTAGGTTTGTTACATAGGTATAAACGTGCTATGGTGGTTTGCTGCACCCATCAACCTGTCATCTACATTAGGTGTTTCTCCTAATGTTATCCCTCCCATAGCTCCCCCGACAGGCCCCAGTGTGTGATGTTACCCTCCCTGTGTTCATGTGTTCTTACTGCTCAACTCCCACTTATGAGTGAGAACATGCAGTGTTTGGTTTTCTGTTCCTGTGTTAGTTTTCTGAGAATGATGGTTTCCAGCCTCATCCATGTCCCCGCAAAGACGTGAACTCATCCTTTTTTATAGCTACACAGTATTCTATGGTGTATATGAGCCACATTTTCTTTATCCTATCTATCATTGATGGGCATTTGGGTTGGTTCCAAGTCTTTGCTATTGTGAACAGGACACAGGAGTTAAGAAGAAATTACTTAGGCAGATAGTAAGTGTATGGAAATCAAGTCCTCACTATGGCTTTTCTGAAAAGCAGACCCAAATCATTACCTAACAAAGAGCAACCTGCAAAGTTGATCTGTAAACATAGACAAGCAAGTGGGGAGACTGAATGGGTAAATGCTAGCAGGAACTAGGAAATAGATATGTTCAAGATGGCAGCTCCATCTTCCCCTCTCTGCCAGCCAGGTATACAGTAAGAAGCAGACAAGATGGCACCCATCAACTGGAAAGCCCATTTGTATAGTAAGATTGGGGAGATGACCAGCCTTCCCTGTGCACTATGTAAAGGACATACCTGATCAAGCCAGTCTACAAGCCCTACGTAAATTAGACACTGCCTCCTCAAACTGGATTATAAAATCCAGCGAGTTTGCCTCCTTTCTGCTGGGAAACTGCTTTCTCTATAGAGAAAGCTGTTTCTCTTTCTATTCTCTTCTGCCTATTAAACCTCCACTCCTAGACTCCTTGCGTGTGTCTGTGTCCTAAATTTTCTTTGCATGTGACAGTGAACCCCAGAGTATATACCAAAACAGTGTGATATGGTTTGTTGTGTCTCTACCCCAATCTCATTTTGAGTTATAATCCCCATAATCACCACGTGGGGAGGACAGGACCGGGGGAGGCAATTGGATTATAGGGGTGGTTTCCAGCATGCAGTTCTCATGATAGTGAGTGATTCTCATGAGTTCTGATGGTTTCATAAGCATCTGGCATTTCCCCTGCTTGTACTCACTGCTGCCCTGTGAAGAAGTTGCCTGCTTCTCCTTTGTCTTCGCCATGACTGTAATTATCCTGAGAACTCCTCAGCCATGTGGAACTGTTATTCAATTAAACCTCTTTCCTTTATAAATTGCCCAGTCTCAGCTATTTCTTCATAGCAGTGTGAGAATGGACTAATACAGACTATTGCATTGCTTTTTTTCTTTTCTCAGGGTACAACACATAATTTCACATTTTCACTCTCAAGTAATCATCGTTCCTGTTTCATCAAATAAAGTGACATCATTCAAAGAGAACTGTCTTAGATTCACAGGAACCCACCTATCAGCCTACGACAATCAATAGTCATACTTCTTCCTTCTAATCCATTTCTAAAGATGAAACTTATCTGATTCTATCTAAGGAAACACTCTTTTGTTGTGCACTTGATTCTCTTACCTATCTTTTTTTCTACTATTTCAAATTTATTTCTCCCCTGTATCTTTACATTAGTATACAAAGTTATTATTATTGAATATCCAATGTAACTACAAATCTTGTTTGCTTTACTTTTAAAATATACCCAGAATACAAGTAATTCTTACCATCTCTACTGCTACCACTGCATCCAAGTCACAGTCAATTCTTGCCTTGAAATATTCTCTTGCCTCTTTGGATTTTTTGCATGTTTGCTTGATTTTTTGTTTATTTATGACAGATCAAATGTCATGTTCCTTTTAGAATTGAAGTATATTTGGGTCACTCTTTGGCACAAAATCTTCCCTATCTGAAAACAATCCAAACTTCTCGTGATGGTCTTGAAGATCATGCTCTCTGACTCACCTCATCTCACTCTCTTTCACTGTCCCTGATTCTTGTCCACGCCGGCCTTCAAGCTGCTATTTACTTCAATATGCCTGACACATGCTATGCCTCAAAACATTTGCAAAGTTTCTTCCTTCTGTATGATATCCTTTTAAATATGCTTATGACTTACTTTCTCATCTGTTTCATGTCTTTTCTCAATTATCACCTTCTCCATAAGGCCTGCCCTGACTACTCTATTAAAAGTTTAACTCCCCCCATCAGTAGCAATATTCCTTTTCCTTCTCTATATTCTGTAATACTTATAACCTAAACATATAATTTACTTATTTATCTTGTTTTTGTTTAATTTCCACTAAACTGGATAGAAGGTTCATACAAGCTAAATTTTTTGTTGATTTTGTTCATATATGGTTAGAATCTATATTAGCTCTGTACTATTAGATTATTAGTAATAACAATAAGTATTTATTGAATAATCAAATGAATAAAATCTGCCACCCATGTCAGACTCTTCTATGACACTTTAAAGACAAGGTATTGTCAACTCTTTTGGGTTCCCTTTTTAAAATAACTTTATATTCAGTATCTTACCTTAAAATCCATAGTTGACTTCTTGGATTCTTGTGGTTGTCTCGTAATACATTTCTTGTTCTCTAGTAATATCTCCTTTCAATCTGTTATTTTCTTATCCACAGAGCGATATTTTAAAAAGATAATTTCATTACATTTTCACTTTGCTTATAATCAATTATTATTGCTTTGTGATTATTGCCCACTGAATGCAATATAAGTCCCTTAGTTCAGCAGATCAGGTTTTTGTATTTCTGTCCTTCTACTGCCATAGCTTCCTCTCTTCCCAGGCTTGAGTCTTCACACTGACAGCTGGTAGTAATTGCTGTAAGCTGCAATTGTCTTCTGAACACTGAGATGTACCATCTGTGATGATACAGACTGTTTGCCTTATAAATTATTGCATAACTAGTATCTGGAGTATAAGTCATCGATAAATATTTGTTGGAAAGTTAAAAATGAATATACTACTTCTCTGCATGTATCATATTTTCTAGCCTCCATGGTTTAGTATATTCTATTGCCTTTACCTGAGATTCCATCCTTCTACTTTCTTTATCTGGATAGTGTCTTTTAAATTTCAGATCACTTGCCAATCTCTCTCCAAGTATTTTCTTATCCTAAATATGTTCACTATTTTTTATTTATCTTTCCGTGGCATCTATTATGTCTTTCTATGCACTGATACTAAAACCTCAATAATGCTCACCACAATATCTATGCTACTAACAATTTACTTACTTGTCTGTCTTATTCATTGGGCTCTGAGGAACTGAGTTTCTTGAGTGAAGCAATTATGTCTTCTTTATCACAACGTGGAGCATAATGCTTGGTACATTACCTATATAATGAGTCTAGGATGAAGTAAATAGTATTAAATTATATCATGTGTAAACAATAGTCATGAACAGTGTCAGTTCTATCGTTGAATCCAACTCTCTCTGGACATAGAGGACCAGAGATATTCTGTGACTTGCCCAAGTCATTAAGTAAGTCAGCAGCATAGGAGAAAATTGGTCCCAGATTATCTGAACCCAATGCCATTAATGGCAAGGAGGATGTTTTCTCTACAACTTGCACAACAAGAAGGCAGCCACACATCTCCTCCTTTAGGGAGCCCATGACACAAATGAAGGTCAAATAAGGATTGTTCCCAATGAGAGCAAGGTAATGCTACATAGCCTCTTCTAGCCTCAACATAGCCATCCAATTTTCCCCCGCAGATGGAAGTAAGGATTTTGTGTGTTTCTGTTTTTAAAAGCGTTGGTCTATTTCTTTTCATGACAAGCAGTTGGGATCTAAGTTCAAGGAGCTGGATATGGGACAATCTGTTTGATCTCACTAGCAAATGTAGCCAATCTACCTCATTTATCTGAATCTAGGAATATGCGGGAGACATAAAGATGATATTAAAACTTAAGTTTTTGTGATTCAAGAGAACTCAGACTTTTAGAATGGAAGAATCAGGTCAGAATCCTATAGGGGAATGCTTAGTAATCCAACAGACATGGACAACACGTATTTGAAATTGAGGACTTAGAAAACCCTAACTCAACCTAAAGATGATCCAAGGAATCAGCCTAAAGAGCAAGTATGAGAGGCAGTCAGTCCTATAGGAAATCTAGTATAGTCATGAATAAAAATCAAAGATAGGGAGTGCTTTGGATGTGGTCCAGAAATAAATGTGTAGCTTTAAGAAAAAATTGACACTTTCAACTCATCACTTCATTAAATATTTATGTAACAGTATGTAAAAGGAATTATGTTAGTACTGAAAAAAATGACTAGTAGAACTTACTCCCTTAGTTAATTTATAGTTTAGTTAGACATGTTAAACAATTGGCCTTTTAACAAATCATAGAGGATAATACAATATGAACATTAAATGATAGAAAGAAGGACACTGTAAGCTAAAGGAACTGTTCTAAAAGAATTCTGGGTGCAGAAATTCAGGGCTTATAGAGTGAATACCAGGTGGTTCATTACAATGATCAAAGACTATGGAAAAGGTCATAAACAGATGAGATAAGTTTTGAAGTCATGTGGGTAAATCCATGCTAATTGTTATGTTTCATCACATTAACTGAATTTTTCCCATAAATTCAGTGAAGGAGGAGGTCCAGATATTCTCTGTCTCAACATGGCATTGGTGCAGGGGAAAACTTCCTTGTTTTTTTGTATCTATTGATATTAGCGAAGGTGTTGTGAATGAGTAGTGGCACCCTCCAAAATATATATCCACATCCTAATCCCCAGAACCTCAGAAACATAACTTATATGGCAAAAGAGCATATTACTTTGTAGGGAAAAATATGTGATTAAGTTAAGACTTTGAGAAGCATAGTTTAGCTTGGATTATCGATGGGGATATAAAAGTAGTTACTAGTGTCCTTTTAAGAAGTAGGCAGTAGAAGATAAGAGGAGTACATAGAGGAGGATACAGGCATGCAATGGAAAAGGTGATATAAAAGAGAGCAGAGGCCGGGTGGGGTGGCTCACGCCTGTAATCCCAGCACTCTGGGAGGCTGAGGCGGGTAGATGATGAGGTCAGGAGTTCAAGACTAGCCTGGCCAACTCGGTGAAACCCCGTCTCTACCAAAAGTACAAAAATTGACTGGGTGTGGTAGCGGTTGCCTGTAATCCCAGCTCCCGGGGAGGCTGAGGCAGTAGAATGGCTTGAACCCGGGAGGCAGGTGTTAAAGTGAGCCGAGATTGTGCCATTGCACTCCAGCCTGGGTGATAGAGCAAGACTCCGTCAAAAAAAAAAAAAAAAAAAAAAGGGGGGGGGGGAGGGAGAGAGCAGAAAGAGATAAAGTCAAAGTCAAGGGATGCTGACAGCCACAAAAAACAGAGACAAGGAAAAAAACAAACTCCCTTAGAGCCTCCACAGCGAATTTAGCTTCCATGCTTGTACTCTGATTTCAGACTACTGACTTCTAGAACTGTGAGAGAATAAATTTCTGTTGTTTTCAGCCACTGAATTTGTGCCAACTTCTTACAGCAGCCTTAAAAAACTAATATATAAGGAAAATGGTAATTTTTCTCTCTTAAATATGTCATTTTGCTAAATGTTGTATGAATATTTCTTGGCAAAGCATTAATATTCATCAGGATCTCCACTGGGCAAGAATATTACATAAAATTTGAAAGAGAAATGAAAAGAACTACTATGATTGCAAAGGATAATAGTCGATGATTTTATTATAATTTAGACATCATCTATCATTTGAAATTATTGAAAATGTCTACCAACTTCTTCGTCATTGATTTTTTTCTTACAAATTTATTTCTGTGTAGCCACTTTATAGAATTAGGGTGAAATCCTACCCAAAATGAGGTTTGGATGTCAAGAATGATGGCACCACACACACACCAAAAGCGTATTAAAGAGTTTATTGCTTACCTATTACGGCTTTCCAGGGAGAACCTGGCAGGCCTTCCAAGCAGGTCCAAAGGTGGCTTGAGAGAGCTAAATAAGGTTACTAGCTTCAGGGTTTTTATGATGATTAAGGGGTGGGTCCATGGTAAGGATTCCATGTGTGACAGGAGCTTGTGTTCTTTGAACTTCTTGCCATCACCAAAGCAGGAAGGGGCATTCCTGTCAGATTTCCCACATGTCAGAGAGGCAGAAGGGGAAGAGGGAGGGCCGAGGCTCAAAATTTGCCAGCAGGAAATCATCAAAAATAGAGTCAGACTACTACATAAAATAGTCTGTCTCCATAAAATTAATTATTAAATATAGTAAAGGTTGATTGAGAAATTTTCTCTATTCCTTCATCTATTGTAGCTGCCTCTCCCCTCCCACCCCAGTTCTTCCTCTTTCGTACATTTCTTCTATTTTCCTGTGGCTATGAACTAAGTCATCCGCAACAACCACCGGCATTCTAATTGAGTAATTGAGGCTGAAGGAGATCTTGACTTTGCTTATAAATGACTAGCACTGCCTCATCAGAATCAGGGGATCTTTGGTTTCCTCATGTTTACACATTAATGTTTACACTTATGCTGATGCACTTAACAAAAACACAAGTAATCTGGTAATCTGTAATTATTTGGCAGACTAAAGCTTTCTGTCCTATCATGAAAGTAAGTATTGCCAGGAGGCATAAATATGTACCTGACCAAGTGAGAGGTCTCTAGGGTGCAGGATTCCAATTTTATATAATGATGCTCAGTCACTATCTGATGCCACTCTATGTTTTATCAGCCTCAGAAGATACCTTAGCCACTTTGCTATCTTCTCTAATAGCCATCCTATCAGACAGATGATTGTATCACTAGCAAAGTAGGAATGAAGGAAATGATTCTGTAGTCCTCAAAGATTCTGAAATTTCCTGATATAGAATAAACTAGGCAGTAAGTTTATATTGCTCACTGTAATGATGCTAAAAGTAAGAGTTTCTAGTACAACTCTGTCAGGAGAAACGAGTTAAATAGATTGTTTATGGAGTAGTTTCTGTGATTACATGATGTGCATATCAAAGTGGGTTTATGCATTGCATTTTATATCACCATTCTTGTTTCAGTAAAAACATTTTATTAACCTAAAAGCAAAAAAACTGACATTTTAATGTCCAACATCAGAGTTAAATGACATTTATAATAATAACCAGTAAATCTATAAAATTCTTCAGTACACTAACATAATTAAATTAAAGGTAACAGCAACAATGTAATACTGAAAGCCTGCATGTTTCATCCAGTTAGAGGCAAGAATACTTTCTAATTTTAGGAATTGAACCGAAGATAGTAAATATACACATTTAAGTAAATATAGGTTATTTCTTTTAAAACATTTGCTTTTATATTTTAAAAGTATTTTAAATATTACTATTCGGAAAAAAAGGAATGGCCATTGATAACACAATTTTTTAAAATTATTCATATAGGTGCTTTTTTTTATACTTTAAGTTCTAGGGTACATGTTCACAATGTGCAGGTTTGTTACATATGTATGCATGTGCCATGTTGGTGTGCTGCACCCATTAACTCATCATTTACATTAGGTGTATCATACTTCTTTAAGTTTTGCATTTTTTCTTTCAGTAGTTGTTACTCTGCCTATGTATAACCTAAATATATTAAATAGAAAAACTTCCATTATGTTTTTCTTTTAATCTTATTTACATATATGTATATTTACATATATACACATACATATGTATCTGCATATATGTACATGTAAATACCTATATAGTTATTTTATTTTACAGAATTCATATTCTCGTTTTCCTGATTCTTAAAGTTTATTTTATGGAAACCTTTTCCTCCACAGAAGGAAACTTAGAAGAGATTAATAACAAAAATCCACAGTGAATATTCAGAAAGCTATATAATTACATGTAACTGAGGGAAAGAAATTTGATAAATAAGACTGAAGATATTGGCCAATGAATGCACAGGCATTAAGAGTTATACATAAATATTATCATTCCAAGCAGGTGCAGGCATTCAGAAGATAACATTTAGATATAATTCGGCATAGTCTGTGGTATACACACAGTAGCCCCACTCTCTTACTTCTTACTGATAATATCTTAAGTGATAATGTAAATTAAGTACTGGAATGTTTGATTATATTTTGTTTCAGCACAGATATATTATGTAATATGGAAAAACGTTTATGTCAAACATTCTGTATTTGCACAGCTTTTGAGTTTTAGAGCTAGAAACAAATTAGCAATCCATGTTTGTTAAGAGGCTAATGCACAAAAAGATGTAGTCACTTGATCAATATCACAAATTTATTAGGTGGCACAGCTAGGACTTGAAATCTTGTGTTTTGATTTCACTGTTATTTCAGAGACTGAGAACTATTTATTTAGACATGTTTAAATTCTGTGATGTTATATTGCATTCATCAAGAAAATAAATCAAGGCCAAAATATTGTTTACAAAGAAGTAAACATTTTCAGAAGATAACTGAGATACATTAGATGATAGAATGTCTCATTGGTGGTTAATATGCAATATGAATGATCACATACAGAACTTAGTTCAATGTGCTCAATATTATTCAAATTATTTAATTTGATTTTTTCAACATATGTGCTACATGTTCACTTTCTTCCTGATCTTGTATAAATCAAGCAGAAATGTGGATTAGAAACTGGATAATAAATAAAGGAGGAAAGAAGTTTCAAAAGGGATGAAGGGAAGTAAGGCAAAATGAAAGGGAGTGAGGGAGGGAGGGAGTGAGTGAGGGAGGGAGGGAGGGAGGGAGGAAGGAAGGAAGGAAGGAAGGAAGGAAGGAAGGAAGGAATAGAGGGAGGGAGAGAGGCAGGGAAAGAAGAAAGAAAGGAAAGAAAGAAAGAAAGAAGACAGGGAAGAAAGGAGGAAAAGAGAAAGAGAGGAAGGAAGAGAGAAGTTGTCTATCTGTAAATATTTAACAATCATTTCTACAGGTGTGAAAACCTGATTTCTAGTGTTTTCCATTTTATTTGGTGTAAATGCTCCCATCCATAGCTGATTTCCAGTTACAAAAATAACATTACTGAGCAGTTTGGAAAAGATGTTCACAACTGGTTCTTGTAAGAAGCTGTGTAAAGTCTTCAGTATAGGTCTAAAAAAAGTCAAGAATAAAAGAAGTAAGGGAAAGAGGAAGGAGAGAAGAAAAGTGAGGGAAGAAAAGAAGAAAAAAGTTTTATTGGCATTCATTCGTTTGTTAATGATTCTCCTTTCTTAGCCAAAGTTTCAATTCCTTCTTACTAGGACTATTATACTTAGTCATCTCTCAAGTGGCCTTTGGTAGTCTCCTCTTTCCCTATGACTGCTAGATTAATTTTCTTAAGGGAAAACTCAAATCTAGCTTTTATTAATCTTGTGGTCACAGAGTCCTTCAAAAATATGTGGAAATCCTGAGCCCCGTCTCCAGAAAAACATTCACATGTATGCAGGTGCACATACAAATTTAAACAAAAATTAGGACAGTTCACAAAAGCTCATAACTCACAGATTGAGAGACTTCTATTTTACTCCTTTGATAAAAATTTGTAATGGCTTGGGCATCTACTAGTGTTTATGACAATTTCGTGTATAAGCCACATTTTCAACTACTCAAGTCAAAATCGCTTATTTCAGCATTCAACATCCTCTACCTTTAAGTCTAACTTTTTTCTGCCAGTCTTATCTGCAACTGCATAAGCTTCTATAATAATTAAAAAGTAAGATTCAGAAAGAATGTTCCTCTGTCTCATTGCAGCCTTACTATCTTTAACCTGAAAGTTTCTCAGTGGTTAGAGTGCTTGACACATAGCAGTACCCTGTATATATTTGCTGTATAACAAGATAAATAAATATATTGGTAAATAATAAAGCTGTATCACAGACTTCTTTATACTGTGTATTGAATTTTCAAATCTACTTCAAATTCATTTTGGGTTAGAACATGAATGTAAACTCTGCAATCTTTCAGCTAATTACCGGAACAATTTATTTTATTTCTTTTGACTTCTGTTTTCTCATGTATAAACTGAAGATAATTTTCCAGTGGATTATTTTAATAATTAAAAGAAATAAAAATGAAAAGACATCTTTCAAATTGTAAATGTAGAACTTACAGTTTATCATGTCTGTGTTCTTTACTATTAGCGGCCCACATCCCCAATATGTTTTTATTGTGAGTTTGGTTTGGTTTGGGCGCCCGTACTTAAAAAAATACATTGTGCCAACACTAAGAATTGGAATGTTTTCAATAAAAATTTCCATTCCCGCTT